>NC_142143.1:30036212-30187727 GCF_024610735.1 Ursus americanus
TGTCTTTACTTTACCCCTTCGCATATAAATATGCTCAGATTTTTCCAATATTTCAAAAAGAAAACTTGCCATAGCCTGCTTCCTTCTCATTTTATATTTTAAGTATATTTGGAAAAGAGCCACCCAGTTATTTTCACTTCTCAGCTCTTATCTCTTCAATTTGCTGCTACCCTTTTTAGTTAATAACTCCTGACATAATAGCAAAGGTAACTATTTTTTGTCTTCCATGGGTAACTTTGAAACTCCTTCAGGGTAATTTCCCCCTGCCCTTCGAGGAAAACTTTGATCAATTCCATGCCTTTTCTGCTTAATATAAGTAATAGATGGTTGTGCTGCAGTTTTAGGTCCCAAACTCAATCTCTATTCAATAGTTAGAATGTCCAAGATACTAATTAAAATTTCAGATCTTATTTTATCATTAAACATTCTCTCCCCCAACTAGGGCCTGCTTCAATCCCTCTTCCGTCTCCCATTGTGCCTGAATGGGAGGAGGAAGGTATTGATAGAAAAGAGGAAAAAAAGATGACAGGGAAAGTCTTACTTGAACTTGAACCATCAGAAATTATTTTGTACTCTTTAGACCAGCTCCTGTGAAAGCCAATTCAAAGATGGCCTTCCCTGGGGACCTCTCTTCTTAAAATTCCCACTATGCAGGCTGGTGTTTCTTGATTCTGGGTGGTTACCTGAAAGATTACTTGATAAACACCATTAGACCAAGCACCATGATCCCAGAGGCAAGTATCTCCTCTGCTAATATTGTATCTTCAGTGTCTTGCATTGCATCTGACACATGGTAATCTCTCATCAAATGTTGGTTGAGTGAATAAGTGAAAGATAGCCTCCATATTACCAAATACAATGATTACTTTCTGCCTTTAACTAAATTAGCCTTGAAACACATTTTACACTATTGATCACACTTCTCTTATGAAATGCTCTCCTCCCTTCTTGTAGAACACAAATCTCTCCTGTTTTCTTCTCTCTGGTCACACTCTTAGTCTTTATGAAGCCTTCTCTTCTTTGTTTGACTCCTCCCTAAATGCCCGTGTTCCCTAGAGCTAAATGTGTGGCTTTCCTTTTCTTATTACTATATACAGTTTCTCTTGACCATTTTCTTGGCTTTAAGTAACAAATCCATAGTTCCAGCCCAAAACTTGCTCTTTAGCTCCAGATCCACATTTTCAACTACTTTTGGGAGATCTGGCACCTCATAGAGACCACAAACTTCTTGTGTTCAGATTTAAATGCATTATCTTTTCTCTAAGACCTACCTGGTCCTTGATTTCTATAGTGTGGTAAATGTCATCGTTATACACTCAGTCTCTCAGATTAGAAATCTGGAAAACTATCCTAAACTATAGCTCTCTCCTTCAAAACTCACATCCAGTTGGTTTTCCAAATCCTTTACATTTTGATCTTCTAAATAGGTTTTTAATTCGTATCTTCCTCTTAATTTCCACGGCCTTATCTTGGGCCCTTATCACTTGGCAATTCAGTTATTGGTTGAATTGCATCTGGTTGCCCCACCTCTTCCAATCTATCCCCTGTTCTGCTGCTAGTATGATTATTCTAACACTCAAATTTAGTAACAGTACCTTTTATAAAATAGCTTCCTGCAGTGTATCCAAAATAAAGCACAAATTCCTTAGCCTGGATCAGAAGGCCCTTTCTGATCCATCCCTGACCTATCACCCCAGGTTCAATTTTAACCTCTTCCTAGAATGAGAACCACAGGTAAATATTATAGTCCCCCCAAAGCAGCCAACTATTTTTATAATTGTAGGCCTACAGACTTTTTTCCCTCTTTTTTCAGCTTCCAAAATTCCAGGGAGTGTATCACTGCATTCATCCTAGAATAGCAAATAGGCTTTAGGCTAACTCTTCTCACACTTCAAGACTTAAGTCAAACGCTTCACTGAGAAGCATGCTCTTTTACAGGTTTTCTCCTTTATCCCCACGGCTCCATCTGCATACCTCTATTTTATGACTGAGAACATTTTTTTCTATTTCTCCATATCTCTGTTTCTTCTTGTTGAACTCAGTACAGGTGACAAGTTAGCACTTACAGGTATGTGGTGTGGATTCAGACTATGGAATGGAATTTTTTCATTGCCATTTCCAAACTGCTGACCTAAGTTGGGCAAGTTATTTACTTTATTGTTCCTCAGTTTCCTCATCTGTAAATGGGTATAATAATATATCCTGTCTCAGAGAAATATTACAAAATGAAAGAAATCTATATACATAAAGCTCTTACAATTTATGATTCATAAGTGCTCTCTAAAAGTTGGCTATTATTTTTATTTTTATACCTACAGAGAAAAATTCTCAAGTCTTAGCTGAATGAATGGATGGATTCATCAATGAACAAAATTAAAAATGATTAATTTTTAAGAATATTATGTTTAAAATACATACAAATATTTCCTTGGACAGCACGTTCCTGACCCCCTCTACAAAGTAAAATAGGTTGCCCCTTTACTCCCTCTCACATAATCCAGTTCTTCTCTTTCATATTATTTATTACAACATATAAGAATGTATTTTTTCATACAAAGTACATGTTTTATTCATTTCCGTATCTCTTATCCAAATTGACTTGATGTCAAGGCATGTCCATTTTGTTACCCACTGTTTACTAGCACAGTGTATAGCATATCATAACTATTCAATATATTTTAATTGAATTATGTGAAAGTATAAACTTACATGAGTAGAATTCATTTTTCTTAGATGAATTGAATTAGAATCCCTAGAAACTGTCAGTGCCTTTGCATTATCCTAATAGCAGTTATTATATTATTCACATCAAGTTCTACAATCCAAAGTTTATTCTTAGTTTTAGTGTTATCCTTATTATGAACTCTCAGAATTAGTTTAGAATTCAGTTTTCATTATTTAAACTTCTTTCCATTTCTGTTTTGTTAATCATAACAGACATATTTTACTTATGACGTCTCTCGAATCTGTTTTCAGAAGAAGTCAGGAAAGAAAAGATGAGAAAGAGGGGAATGGATTATTGTTGATTATAGTGGAATGTGAAGCTATATCATTCATAAAGCTTAGGGACAGCTCACCAAGAAAGTTGCCCTGAATTCAAATGTAATTATACTACTACTACTACTACTACTAAAAGACATTGGTTTAGTGTTTTACAATATACAAAGAAGTTTCAACATATATTTTCTCTCATCTAATGCTCACAACAGCCCCAGTCATGGATTTTGGTCTACATTTCACATGTGGATCAATTTAGGCTCAGAGAAATTGGATGACTTGCTCAAGTTCTCATAGCTGTTGGATTGGTCAAGCTCTGACTCCGACAGATATAGGTCAGCTTTGCCATGTTTATTGCTCTTTATAGGATAACACTGCACTACCTTCAAAAGTGAAATTTCTGTGTGTAATTGAAAAAAAAAAGCTAAACTAGGAATGGAATTTTAATTAGGATTTCTTTTAGGGCAGGTTCTGCTCATCGCATTAAATACCAAGAGGAATGCATTTACTTGTACCCATCCATTTGAGTTTATTCGAGCTACTGAAAGAAGCTGTATTGGGAATCTCTGAAATAAGTGATAGATTTTTTTGAATTTTGCATTTTATCAGATGTAGATATAGTATTTTCAATAGTGCTTGTCAAGTGATAATGCCTAAAGCAGATCATTGTTTAATTACAATGAGGGCTGAAGTAAACAATATGAATGATTTCTGAAAACCTAACCACTGAACACCACACCCTTTGGCAACTCTCCTAAAACTCAGAAAAAAGACAATAGGGTAGATTGTGTTTAGAGAAAAATGTAAAACAAGCATTAAGTTCTATGCCAAGATATGGCAAAAGATAGAATCCTGAGGAAGACTAACGAAGTACTTGAAAAAAACAAAAACAGAAACAAAAAAAAACAAAAAAAAATACTTGAAGTTATGTAAAGGACACTTCTTTTGTCTATTTTTTTTTCATTTTTTGCACACATTCAACATTTTCCTGTATTAGTGATTACCATGTGAAAGGCAGGATTCTAAACAGGAAAAGTTTTCAGTTAAGTCCAGTTTAATTTTTAAAAGCCTAAACTTGGAGTCATATGGATGTGAGTTTGAATCACACCTGTTAATTATTACTATTAGCTATGAGAATGAAAGCAAACAACTTAAACTTTTCTGATAACATCACATAAAAGGCTATCATCAGGATTAAAGTCTTTCATTCAGAACCCACTCTGTGTCAGGCACTATTCAAAACACCTAAGATACAGTAGTTAAAACAAAATTCACGTCCACATAGTTTCTATTCTAGTAGGTGCAAAATAAAAAAGTTCCTACCATAATGGTCTACACATAAAAGGTGCACAAAAAATACCAATGTTCTTATTCAGTTCCCTCCATCGCATCATCTAAAATTCTTGGCTCTTTGTTAAAAAGAAGTATGTGGGGGCGCCTGGGTGGCTCCGTCGTTAAGCGCCTGCCTTTGGCTCAGGGTGTAATCCCGGCGTTCTGGAATCTAGCCCTGCATCAGGTTCCTCCACTGGGAGCCTGCTTCTCCCTCTCCCACTCCCCCTGCTTGTGCTCTCTCTGTCGCTGGCTGTCTCTCTCTGTCAAATAAATAAATAAAATCTTAAAAAAAAAATAAAAAGAAGTATGTGGATTAAGCCTACAATACTTAACAATATTTAAGCAGTACTGGCAGCAGTTACCTCTGAAAGCAGAATGAAGATTCTATTAAAAATAATTGTTAAACGTGTGTTTAAGATGATTCCAACTCAGGGGCGCCTGGGTGGCACAGCGGTTAAGCGTCTGCCTTCAGCTCAGGGCGTGATCCTGTGGGATCGAGCCCCACATCAAGCTCCTCCGTTATGAGCCTGCTTCTTCCTCTCCCACTCCCCCTGCTTGTGTTCCCTCGCTCGCTGGCTGTCTCTGTCTCTGTCGAATAAATAAATAAAATCTTTAAAAAAAAAAAAAGATGATTCCAACTCAGCCAAGCAGTTACTTATTCCTTTATGTTTGCAGAAAAAACAACAACAAATAGCCCACAGAATGATTAAACCAATCACCTAGGTTTGATTAGCCTGGTCATCTACATGGACTAAGGGACCATACTTGAAGAGAAGATTAGTCAATAATTGTCAATTCTGAACATTTACTCTTTTATATGAATATGAATCAGGCTATTTCCAGAAATCAATTACCAAGTTTCTGTCTCAAAATGTACTCATCCACACATTCCTGAGGGAAGGAAAAAAAGAAAAAAGGGAGGAGTAAATCTCTATAAATGTTCTAAAGAAAGAAGAGCCAGAATTTGTAAGCTACTTTAAGAAATAAAGAAAAGAGGGGCATCTGGGTGGTGCAGTCAGTTAACCATTGGACTTTTGGTTTCAACTCATGTTGTGATCTCAGGGTCCTGGATTGAGCCCCGCATTGGGCTCCATGCTCAGCGTGGAGTCTGCTCGAGATTCTCTCTCCCTCTCTCTCTGCCCCTCCAGCTCCCCCATCTAAAATAAATACATTAATCTTTAAAAAGCAAATTAAAAGAAAAACTAAAATAAAAATCATGTAATTGTTAAGACTCTTGGGCTTTCTGTTTAGGGTGGGTTTATTTTCATACTCCTATAAGGGAAATTAATAGATAAGGAAAAGAACTCTGGTAATCTTAGTATTGGATGAGTGGTTGTAACTAGTATCACTGAAAAGGGGTAAGGAAATTTACAAGATGAACTGCAAAATAAAGATGAAAAAGAAAGGAAAATTTCTGCTATAAACATAGAACCAACAATCAAAGCATGAGAAACAGAATCTGTGGTGTGTGGGTCACTCACATTAACCAAATTAATGTATGATAAATCTAGTAATCATCTTAAAGATTGATTTTAAATATTGATTATTATTAAACATTTAAAATATCTCAAACTTGAATATGTTTTATTTGGGCTGATTTGATTGTTTTATATCCAAATATAAACCCAGAAAGCAAACCAGGTGAAAGGAAGATGTAGAACCAAGGAAACAGGAAATAGAATAAGGAAAGAGACCATTTGAATGTCCAAGGTGATGGGATCCCAGGATGGCAGTTTTGTTTTTGTTTTTTTTAAGATTTTATTTATTTATTTGCCAGAGAGAGAGAGCGCGCGCACAAGCAGGGGGAACAGCAGGGAGAGGGAGAAGCAGGCTCCCTGCAGAGCAAGGAGCCAGATGCAGGACTCAATCCCAGGACCCTGGGATCATGACCTGAGCCAAAGGCAGACACCTAACAGACTCAGCCACCCAGGTGCCCAGGATGGCAGTTTGATAGCAGACTTAGAGAGCCATCAATCTGATCTGAGCAAAAGAACAAAAAATCTCCAAAACAGATGTGTCTAAGAAGAAAGCATTGACAAAATACCTGTTCTATTTATTAGTATGAATGATTTTTGGAAGTCGTATGGCAAGAAATACAAGGGAAAGTAAACAACTGGAAATGAGACAATAACTAAATCCATGGAAAATAAAAGTTGTACCAGAAAGAACTGTAATCATAGTACATAGTATGGCTCATCTGTGAAGGTGTTTACATGGTAATAATAATGTAAGCACTACAGATGTGCCTTACCCTAATTAGCTATATTGAGAGGATAGGAAGAGACGTAGAAATGTGTGTGTTGTGGGGCAGGGAGCAGCTGGAAGTGGAGTGGGGATAAAAGGATAATTCTCATCCCTCATATTGGAAATTGCCTACAACGGAAAAAACAAGAAGTGTTAATTTAAAATGTCATTTATAGATTTAGGGGTACATAAAAAATAAGAATGGTGGAAAGCAGAGGAACCTGAAAAGAGAGGAGGTTATTCCTTATAGACCTCTCTGATTTTTAAATAATATGTGAATATAATTCAAAAAAAATTAAAATCAGAAAGAAAAGCAAAAACTAAAGCAATTTAAAGACTTAACCACCATTGCTATGGAGTTTATCCAGGTAAAGAAAAAATGTAATTCTCACATAATCTGGTGAGTATAGTATCTACAAATGAGTTTATAAAAACATTGTTATTTGAAGATGTATTTTCCTAAAACACTTCTTTACTGAATTTTTAAAAATCCTATTAAATTATAAAAGTCTACAATGTGAGATTATACCAGCATGTAATCCTAAAATACACAGTGGTGAGTACACGTGTCTTTTGTGATGCATATTCTTATCTTAAGATAAATGCTGAGAAAGTCAAGAGACAATATGAAGAAGTTTAAGAAGTTTGTGTCAAAACCAACAAATCATTTAGGCAACTCCATTCTATTTTTCTCTAAAAGCTGTCCACTATAAATGAGTCTAATCTAAAATAGATGGTGTTCTCTCACAACCCTAAGTCCATCACACGACCGACTCCACCAGATGTACCTATGCCCACACACAAATTTGCCCAATAGAGACACTTCTATTTTGTGTACGTGTCAGTGATGCTCCTGAAAGATGAAACTGGGGAGAGGTGGTAGGTGGGCTAGAATTCCCAAGAGGTCTGCCATCCTCATATACCATTGGTGTCAACTTATGTACTATCTGCACATCTTTGACATTCACCGGCACTACCAATATAACTGGTAATGGCAATATTGAAAAATTCTTCTGCAAAACTACATATAAAAAGAAGCATTAATATGATATAACTTTTAAAAATCAATAAAACTCTTATTTCTATAGTTTGTCCTAATACTCAGCAATGGTTTGATTTGCCTGCAACCCAGATGTTTTATTATAAGGGAAACCACACTTTAATCTCTATTCAAAGAGTGATAATACCCCTAAAACATTCTATGCCTCAAGTATATATTTTTATTTTCTATTGTCACATTGCATAGCTCTATAAAATTACAAAAGCATGGTAAAGTCCAAAAACAAAGTTGAAACTTTGTAAATTTTAACAGGCTTGACAGCAACTTTATACATTTAAAAAATCAGAGAAGCAAATGTCTTAGTTTTTGGAATCCTTGTTTTTCACTTTTCAAATAGCTGTGACTTTCCATTCCTCCTGGTGCAATTTTGTTTTTCATTGAAAGACTGCAATCACAGGATCTGAAATGACTCAAAGGTCATTTTTCAACTTCCAGGTTTATTAAGGTAAGATGCAAAGAATAGTGTTTATTGTGGGAGCACAGGACCTCAGCAGGTAAAAGAGACAATAAGAAAGCAACACGCATAAATGGCAACAGCTCTGAGTGTGGCAAAAGCCACCTGTTCCACCAAGGGTCTGTGCTGAAAACAGCAATGATGGTGGATAAGATAGGCCTGCTGACATCAGTTCTCCCATCCCCTGCAGCCCCTTACATAATGCCTCACTAGGATCCACGTTAATAGTCACGTATACAGTTTCCTGCCATCCCTCAAGTGATTCCTTTCTTGCGTTGTTTTCACTCCCTGCTTCCACATACTTTACATTCTACAATATACAAGAATAAAACCGAGAGTTCACCTGGACTCGGGGCTTCACCTCAGCACCCACAGTTCTTGCCAGTGCCCCGCGGTGCAGCCCCTTCGGGGCTTTGTCCCAACTTATCGGATTCTAAGCAATCATTTCGTCTTTCCACAAGCACACTAGGCAGCAGTTTATATCTGAGGTAACATTTTTTAAGTAATTTAAAATATATTATTCATACATCTTCCCAATTAGTAAAATGATGACAAGAAAGTTCCCCGCAAACGGCATCAAAAAAAAAAAAGACTACTTATAACATAATGAAATTCTCTAGGTATACTCCCAACGTTCATAAAAGTAGAATATATTCATTCACTCATAGCCTCTTTGTTGACAGTATTTGTTGTTTGCTCTGTTCCCAGCACTGTGAGTGTTTTGATATTAGTTTCTGACTTCCAGATCTCTGGAGCTGTCCTTTCTCCTGTCTTCTGAAACCTGGTTTTAATCTTTCCTTATCTTTTCTGTCTGTCTGTCTGTCTCTCAATCCTCCCCAAGGCACTGCTCTCTCTCTCCTCCTCCCTCTCTCTGTCTGGCTAAATTATCCAGGTTCGTAGCGTTCTTGTAATTCAAGAACTCTATTTTGAGATCCGCCATTTGCACCTACACCATCCCATATATGTTGTCCAATTCGGCCTGATCTTCTATGGAGCATGGGCTTATAATTACAATTTTAATGGACGTAGGAAATTTTACTGTGTTGAAAAAGCACAATTATTAATATGTTCACTTAGTGTTGGCTTTTCATTATGTTTGCTGTTTCCATTTGGCTTCTTTAAATATTCTAAGTGGGGAAGAGAAGACCTATCTTTGTAACAGCTTCTCTTTGGTGACCCTCTACAAAAAATAACCCTCCGTCCTTAGAACTTCCATCTTTAGTGTCCACTCTGCCATCTTTTACTAGCTGACCTTGAACACCTCCTCTTAGTGAGCCTGGGTGCATGGCTTTTGTCCTGATTTGTAGATGCACCACACTCCTGTCAATGTGGCAATTTCCCTCACAGTTAGCTTCCTAAGTCATGATACAATGGCATGGGGGTGGGGCACTTTGGGTTGCCTGTAGGGAGGCATGGGAACAGAACAGGAATAAAGCAAATAAACAGAAGACAATAAGCACATGCATATTTTTTTTCCTGCGGAGGAAAAGCATTATAGTGAGAGAGAGTTGACCTAAAAACAATTTGAGAAAAATAATGGTAGGGATAAGGAATCTATTGACAGCAATACCGAGAGACATTTTATTTCTTCCAAATGAAACTTGGATCATAGCAACTTGCAAAAAATGAATAGGTTACAATATGGCCAACATTTATTTTTAGTAACTGAAGTATTAGTTCATTTGTCTGAATGTCTGTTTGGCTGTGATGATTTGGATCAGAGAGAGAGTTAAAATTAATATTTAAGCTATATTGCAGTTTGGTTCAGCCACCACATAAAGATATAATCCCATTCTTTGTGTTTTAACTCCCTTCACTTAAAGCACTATAAAATTTTCAGTGAATTTTCAAAGACTAGGAAGCATGCCTTTGGAGATCAATCGATGAGAAATATAATTGTTTCAACAGATTCCCACTGCTGCAGCTGCTGCTATACTATCTGCAGGTATTAAAAAAGGAAAACGGGGTTTTCTGAGCTGCTTTAACCACTCACTGGAAAATCAGGAAGATTTGTTGAGTACAGTTTAAGGTTCATATTCTTTCATGTAATAAAGATTTATTCAGACAGTATAGAAAGATACTTTCTTATAAATTATTTTGGTCTTACTGATAAGAGTTTTTATCCTTAAGAGAAAGAGTCTATTGGGAAAGTATCCATTTACTAGTAAAAAGTACCCAAGGCTACCTTCCTGCAATAGGCTCAGAGTCCGTCTTTCTGAGATATTTGTTGGTATAACAGGTTCCAACATTATGACCAATTACTCTTACACGCTGAATGGCTAATTCCCCACAATCCTGCAATTCTTCTCCACTTTGCTTTTGACTTGGCATAACAAATCTACTTTCTTGGGCAAAGGGGAGTAATGACATAATAACATAATAAAGTAAAGCATGTATTTGAGGCCTGGCTCCAAAATCAACTACCTACAGAATCCTTTTTTTTTTTTTTGCAGTTTACAAAGTGCTTTTTTTCATTTTTCTTTTCCTTTTTTTTCTTCCAAATGTTTATTTAAATTCTAGTTATTAACATATAGCCTACACAATCTTTTAAACTGTTTACATTCTCTGAACTTCAGCTCCTTACTCTCTAAAATGGAGTGTTACCTAACTGGGTGGTTAGTAACTGGGTGAAATAAATTAGCAAATAAAAACCCTATAAATATTACTTCTCTTCCTGTCTCCTCCAAGAAAATAACATTTGTTTAAGCCGGAAAGGTCAGGCAACCATCTAAACTATGGATGGCTAACTGTATATGTAGAGGTCCGAATTGTAAATGTTTTAGGATTGCTGTACCACGAAGTCTCTGTCACAACTACTCAGTGCTGCATTGACAATATGTAGAAAATGAGTGTGGCTGTGTTCCAATAAAACTTTATTTATGAAAACTGAAATTTCAATTTCATATTATTTTGCAAACATGAATTATTGTTTTTTCTTAGCTCTTGGAACCTATAAAAAAACATGTGGCATGCTGTATTTGGTCTGTGGGCCATAGCTTGCAAATCCCTGTTCTAGAGAATCAACAAATTAGTCAGAAGATTGCTCAACATCAAAAAAGATCCAGTTAAAATAAGAATGGTAAGGCATGAGGAGAATTAGCATTGTTTAGCATCTCTCCTTCTCCTAATGCGATGGTTGGTTTCAATCCATACTCATCTCCCCCTTCCCTGATCTCACATAGTACTCCTGTTCTGTGCTGTCACACTCATGCCATATTAGTCTGCATTATAACAAAACCCAATCCTCCAATGTGTGGGCAGAGACATCCCAAACAGAATTTAGTTAAGATGGGCCCTTCTCACCACGATATTTTCATCCTAAACTCCTCTCTGGTCATACTTAGGTGGATTTTTTGTTTAGTTTTTTTGTAGGAATGAGAAGCTGTTTGGACACTACTTATATTCTGTCCTTTGTTGTTCTATAGTTACCTGACTCATAAACCTCTCAGCTTGCCATGAAGATGGGATGGACACTGAAACCAGGAACTGAGCCCTGTAAATGTTTTGAATTTTTTACCACAAAAATTGTACAGAACACCACAAAGGTCGAATGGGACAGGAGGATGTGAATATATATAATATACACAGACAAAACTCAGAAATACTTAGGCTATTATTGGACACATTTAAACAAATTTGTGCCTTACCAAAGTTTCCCAGTAAAATCATTCGTAGAATCAGAAATCACTGAAGTTTTACGTGACCTCAGAAACACATGTTTTACATGGTTATTCCCAAACTTGTAAGATTGCAAAGAGCATCCAAATTCATTCTTATTTTATGACCAATAGCATACATTATGATTCAGTTGACTAAAACAGATTGCAGTAGAACAGAGGATGTTGTCTTATTTTATTTTTATTTACTTAATTCTTGTGTGAAACATGTGGGCTGACAGAGAAATCATGCAATTAAGTGTACTCGGTAGCAACACAGCCTAAACCATTGGTCTCCCAAAAGGAGGGAGATGCTTACACTACAGGATGCCAGGGTGATCCACTGAAGTATAGGGAAAAAATTACAATTTATACTTATGCTTACTTTTAATTGAAACAATTAACAAGCTAAGGTTAACTAGTAATATACACTTGAACTGGTATTATCACTTGCTGTGTTTGTCAGGTAACCTGACGTCAGGTTCAGAAGCAAGGGATCCTATGAAAGGATGGGAGGGAATTCTGCAACAAAGTCCTTCATTCACTTGTTAACTTCCAGCTTGTTGTAGTTTAAGTAGGTATACTGTATTTTCAGATTAAATTATATAGATTTAGCTAAGCCTAACTTTACAAAATGGACAATTGGCTTAAAAAGATTCCAGCAAATAAATTAGAAATTGAGACTGTTGCTACTTACATAAGCACAAGCAAACTACAAAAAGAATAGCAGACGGGCACCTGGGTGGCACACTCCATTTGTGTCTGACTCTTGGTTTCGGCTTAAGTCGTGATCTCTGGGTGGTGAGATCAAGCCTGGTGTTGGGCTCCTTGCTCAGTGTGGAGTTTGCCTAAGACTGTTTCTCCCTCTGCTCCTCCCTCCCACACTCTCTGTCTCTCAAAAAAAAAAAAAAATAGAATAGCATAGAAGACACACCTCCTACTCCTAGAACAGCTGTTCATTGTCCTTTAAAATACAAGATTAAAGATGAGGACACCCTAACCCAATCTGACATAAAGTCAGCCAAAAAAATTTAAATGATCAAGAAGACTATTTAAGCAATGCACTTATATCCATAGTTACAAAGAAAATTTTTCTACATGTATTTCATGTTTTAAGAAATCAGCCAATGATAATATAAGGCCATCACTACTACAATACACTTAAAAATATGGTATACTCTTTATTTTGACCTTTTAAGATGTCTCTATTTTATGTCATTTATATAATAAATTGTATAGAATTTTGTATATGTAATGTATAAATACATTTTCCAAGATATATATGTAAGGATGTGTTCAAAAGGTTTTATTAATAGAGTGGAATTCACTATCAAAAAAATGTATAGAAAAATTTTTGAAATAACCAGCCGAAACAAGTAAATGAAATATCATAAAACATAATTAATTTTATTCCATCTGTATAATGTCAACAGTGGAAATCTGTTTATTTTCTGCACCTTTGAGGTGGTAGGCTTAATTAAATGACCATAAAGCAGCCAGACTTGTATATGATATTCAAATGTACCATGATACTGGAAACCTGCAAATTATTTGGTTTTGGATAAATATTAAAATAATCTGTTATCAACAAAGATGTGGAACATAATTTTTTTAAAACATGCAATACCAATTACAATATCTTTGAAAAACAAAATATATGCAAGGTGTGAACATTAACAACTACAAACATTGTAGAGAGAAGTGAAAGAAGATCGACTATGTTTATAAATTGGAAATCTCGGGGCGCCTGGGTGGCACAGCGGTTAAGCGTCTGCCTTCGGCTCAGGGCGTGATCCCGGCGTTTTGGGATCGAGCCCCACATCAGGCTCCTCTGCTATGAGCCTGCTTCTTCCTCTCCCACTCCCCCTGCTTGTGTTCCCTCTCTTGCTGGCTGTCTCTATCTCTGTCAAATAAATAAATAAAATCTTTAAAAATAAATAAATAAATAAATTGGAAAACTCAACATTTTTAAAGTCAATTCTCCCCAAATTGACCTATAAATTAAATGTCTAATTAAAACCCTAGAAGGCTTTTTTAAAAATAGAAATTGAATAACTTATTGTAAAATTTTATAGAAGTATAAAGGACCTGAAATAGCCAAAATAAATTTTTTAAAAGAAAAAACCTGGAGAATTTTTTTTTAAAAGAAGAAAGTGGGAGAAACTGATTTCGAAACTCCTATACAATATGGTGATCAAGACAATGTGGTATTGGCATAAGAATAAACAAATCATTTAATGGAACAAAATAGAGAGGCCCAAAGAAACCCACTTTCATACGATCTGTTAATTTTCAACAAAGATGTGAAAGTAACTCAATGAGAAAAAGTATTTTCAACAAATGATGCTAGAATGGACAACTGGAAATCCATATGGCAAAAAAATTATCCTTGACCTTTATCTCATGCTACCTACAAAAATTTATTCAAAATGGATCAGAAATCTAAATGTAAAAGCTAAAGTTATGAAACTTCTTGAAGAGAAGATAGGAGAAAATCTTTGCAACCTTGTGCTAGGCAACTGTTTTCAGATAAGACACAAAAAGCATGAATCATAAAAAACCCAAAGTGATCAGTTGGACCTCATCAAAAGTCAATGTTTTTCTCATGAATGAATTACCATTACATAAATAAAAATACTGCTAATGACTTGGGGCAGCGGGAATACTTGCAATGCATCTATGTGAGAAATGATTTATTTACAAATGATTTATGTCCAAATTGTTTAAAGAACTTCTTACAATTCAATAATAAGGAAGCAAACAATGAATTAAAAGTGGTCAAAAATTTTAAACATTCTCTTCACAAAAGATGTAAGTGGCCAACTAGCACAAGAAATGTTCTTCACATCATTTGTCATCAGAAAAATTTAAATTAAAACCTAATAGGATACTCCACACTTGCTAGAATGGCTAAAATTAAAAAGATGGCATTACCAAGTGCTGACAGTGATGTGGAACAACTGAGCCAACTCTTACATATTGCTGGTGGGAGGACAAAATGGTATAGCCACTTTGGAAGGTAGTCTGTCAGTTTCTTCTAAAATGAAAGTTCTACCATTTGGCTCAGCAATTCCACTTTTATATATTAAGAGGAAAAAAAACATAGACCCACACAAAGACTTGTATACAAATGGTCATAGCAGCTTTGGAAATTGAAAATAATTGAAATCTTAATTAACAAATAAATAAATATAGTATATACCTAAACCAGTTTATTATTCCACAACACAAAGGAACAAATTGCTGACCCATGCAACAACATGGATAAGTCTCAAAAATATTATTCTGAGTGAAAGAAGCCAGACAAAGGAATAATACATAGGTTTTCATTTATATGAAATTCTAAAACAGGCAAAACTAATATCAACTAATAGAAGGCAAGTCAGCAGTTGCTTGGGGTGCTTGGGATTGAGGAGGAAAGCACTAATTTATAGAGAGTTCAAGAGAACTTTCTGGGATTATGAAAATACTCCATACGTTGAGTAGACTGGCCATTATCAAAACTCATCAAACCATACAATTAAAATGGATGCATTTTATTTCATATTAACTATGCACCAATAAAGTCAATTTTTAAAATAACATCTTATATTAATTATTCATAAAAAATACAGACTTAGCATGTTTACTTGCAATACTTTCTGGTTCAAAACCTCAGGAGCATCGCTGGTGAAATATGAAACTGGCCACTCTCTCTGAAGGGCAGGAGACACTGAAGAAAGAGGCAAACCACTGCAGATTGGGTAGGTGGCACTTTTAATAAGCAAGGGAATTTACATACAGGGTTTGTCTTGGGCGTTCACAAGACCAGTAGATCTCTGCACCCACCTGCCATAATCTTAAAGGTTTATATGGAAGACTCAAGTATGTTCAGTCATGTACACTTTCCAGATGGTCTCAACAACACATTGCTCTCTCAAGACTGCATCCTTGAAAATGGTTTCCACTGTGGGAATGGTGGGTAGAATACACATTCCAAAGACAGGGAAGTGGTGAGGAGCCTCCAGTTATCCAAGCCCGCCTTGTGAGTCAACCTGCAGTCACATCCTCATAATGACCCTCTCCAACACTAATTCTCTCATTTATTATCTGCTTCTCTTAGCAAACTGGAAGTTCCAAGAAGAGATGGACCATGTCCTTTTTATTAACTGTGTATCCAAGGCATATTGTACTTCGCCTGGTTCAGAGAAGGCACTCAATAAACACTTCTTGAATGAATAAATGCATGAATAAGTAAATGAATAATCATCTGCATTTCATTGCCTCCCACATATCCAGTTTCCTTAACTAACCCCATAGTCAAAAATCTGTTAATTTCCCTTAGTCTTGAACTCAATCCATTATAAAATAAATAAAATCCAGATGTCTTCTGAGAATCACTGGACTCTGAGATCTATACAGAATCTCTTGAAAACAATTCATAGGCAAAATAATAACAGTCCAGACCAGTCCTAAGGTCTGTTTCAGGTTTAGAAACCTACCTTTATTAGATAGATAGGTATTTGCTTCCACAGAGCCCTCTAACCCAGGAACTCTTCAGTCCCTCTCTACCTTTAAGTGAGGGACAAGCTGAATTCTAGCCCGAGACCCAGCTGGCTGAACAATGAATATGCAGTAAGTCTAGTCCTCACACAACGGCCTTGTATGAGTGATATTTTTTTTGGTGGAAATAAAGCATAGGAGGCTAAAATCCATGTCAGGAACAAAAAACGGTTGCATAATTGAAATAGCAAAACTGCCCATAAACTAACTTAAAATGAAAGCATTGAACCTACAGCTTAAAGAGTAAAGAACCAGAAGTGTTTAGGACTCCATCTTGCCCCTAGTACCACTGGAGAAATGGTGAAGACAGGGAGGCTACCATTGTAAATGGTGTGTAGTTGATACAATGTCATATGAATCACAAAGGTCAGGGCTTCTTTAAGAAATGAGAACCATGACTCAAAGCAATGTAGATAGGTAGAAACAGGGGAGGGCAAAAATTCT
This sequence comes from Ursus americanus, assembly GCF_024610735.1. Taxonomy (NCBI): domain Eukaryota; kingdom Metazoa; phylum Chordata; class Mammalia; order Carnivora; family Ursidae; genus Ursus; species Ursus americanus. Next base: position 30,052,942 of record NC_142143.1, read on the forward strand.
GCCTGAATCATTACATTTAGGTTCTGGAAAGGTGACCTTTTAAAAAAAAATTTTTTTTTTTTGCTTTTTCTAAGATTTTATTTTTTATTTTATTTTATTTTTAAAGATTTTATTTATTTATTTGACAGAGCAGGGGGAACGGCAGAGGGAGAGGTTGAAACAGGTTCCTTGCTGAGCAGAGAGCCTGGTGGGGGCTCAGTCCCAAGACCGTAGGATCACGGTCCATAGTTTAGATTCACTTAGGCTCATGCTTGGTATTATACATTCTATAAGTTTGGACAACTATATAATCACATGTATCCACCATCATGGTATCATACAGAGTAAATTCAGTGCCCTAAAAAATCCTCTGTGCTCTGCGTATTCATCCCTCCCCTCTGCACCACTGAAGGGGCAACCACTGATGTTTCTACTGTTTCCATAGTTTTCCCTTTTCCAGAATGTCATTTATTTTGAATCATACAGCATATAGTCTTTTCAGATTGGCTTCTCGGTAACTTACTTTTTAAATCCCAAAGACTGGAAAAAGTAGAGCATTAAGTGGTACAGAGATATTTTCTATTGAGCCAGAGTTGGCTCAGGAAATGGGAGTAAGAATCAATGAATCCAGCTGTGAGCACTCGGGAAGAGCAAAGACCAGTTAAACATGGGCTGGGCTGATGTAGGAATACCTAACAGTACTATTTGCCATGCTCAGGAAGAGGGGGCTTTGAGAGTGGGCAGCAGAACCAGCAGAAGGGAAGGGAATGGCAAAAAAACATGAGGGGAGGTTATAATCTCCCTCAACACGCTGAATACTAAGTAGAACCTTGAGGTTTCCACACAGAGAAGTTTAATAATAACACACTTTTTGCCCCTCTTCTAAATTCTTTCCCGTCACACGTTTCAATCATGACTAAAATAGATAGTTTCAGGTGTGACGATCACATTTTAAGGAAGTCAGCTGTTATGGTCTTATGGCAGGAAGAGAGGCTTTCTCAGCTGTTTTACTACAGTAAGTCTATTAAAGGTGATTACCTTTCAGTAATAGAAGAGTGACCTAAATTGCCCCAATTGAGCTCTTATTAGATTTTTTTGCTTTTAGAAAACTAACCAACTCTTAGGTCAATTCAAATTTCCTGCTTTAAGATGAGCTGGCCTCATTCTACTAAGCATGTAAACTGAACCTTCTACCGAACACCAGGCATCTGATTAAAGATTTGCTATTTTTAAAAATGAAAATATTCAGTGGATCTACCCATAAGAAGGCAGGACCAGGTTAACATTTTAAAAATACATGACTTCAATAGGGAATTTAGAAAAATGTAAGAGCCAAGGGCAATAAATATTGTGAAGCTGAAACAAGTCTTTTGGAGTAAAGCAGAAATTGATGATGAAATGAGTATAATTTTAGGAAAAGGAGGTCATTTTTTACTTCAAAATCTATAGTAAAGGTAAAATGCAAAGTAATAAATAAAATGACTATATGGAACTTCCATATTCACAAGCACATGTATCTGGTGTGTGATATTTTTCTTTTGCATAAATACAACTATGTATGTAAATGGTCAGTAATTGTTTCATTGCTTGACCATATACTCTGCACTACTACATTGCTTAAAAATGTCACCAGCTGTTTGTAGGAGCTATTTTGTTTTGGTTTGGTTTACGCAGTTTGGCTTGGGTTGGTGTGGATTGAATTTGGACAGATGAGCTCTGGAAACCTGTACTTTTGTCAACATGAGTCAGTTTGTCTCTGAATTTCACAAGAATGGAGGCAACATCTAAGATTTTCTCTACAGATGTCATTAGCACTATTAATATTACCTTAAATGTAGGTCTGACTCTGGATCTAGACATATTCCAATTATCCTGAACATAGTTGGGTGAATGTGGTCTTTATATTATCACTTCTAGGTTAGCAGGTTATAACTCAATTGCTTTCTAAAGAAAATGAAATACAGAATTTCATCTTTTCTGCCCTATGCCTTGTGGTGGAAGTGTAATAACAATTCACTGGACTTAAGCTACTGGGTCATTTCACCGTTAGATCCACTAGAAATAATAAAAAGCACTTGGCCTTTGTAGACCTGGGTTCAAAGCCTAAATCTATCACCAAGTATATGTCCCTAGGCAAAATATGTGACTTCTCTGGAATCCAGGTTCCTCCTCTGTAAAATGAGAATGATATCAACTACATCATAGAGTTTTGAGTGAATCAAATAAACTAGCATTAATAAAGCATTGAACACAAGTTTTGACAAATAGAAGGTTCCAAAAAAAAAAAAAAATGAGACCTCTCTTGCCATGTTCAAAGAGAAACCTTTGTGATTTCATTCCAACTTGGTAGTGCCATCACCTACTATGTTTCTGTTTGTATCCATGTCTCATTTATAGGAAAGAGTAGAGACAGATTTCAATGACTGTTTGTATTTTGTTGGAGTGGAATTTTGGCATAAACTGGAATAGATTATGGTATGCATATTCCCTCTGACAGTCACTGGTTCCATACATGTAGAATCTTCTTGGTTCCTTAGGGCATCCTTATACAACATTGCCTAAGTTATGCCCCATTTTGATTTTTACCTTTAGGCTGTTGGCTCTTCCCAAATTCTCAAACCCTGTAAGCTTCCAGGATGTCCCTTACTCATAAGCTTGTCCCTCTCTTTAATCTCAGAAGTCTTCCCATTGCAGAACTACTGCAGTTCTGCTGAGGGCTAATATAGGCCATAGCGATTGCAAACATTTAGCAGATGGTAACTTCGTGACAGCAGTTTTTCCTGTTTCTTAATATTGCATCAGAATACAAAAACGAGATTATTCAGATATAGAGGCTTAATTATTCCTGATAGAATTTATTTGGAAATAATATAAGCCCATAATAAAATTTTAGTAAATAAAAACGAATATAAAATGTATCGATAGTTCCCATCATATTACTATAGTAACTGAACATTTTGGTGTATTTTACTTCATTTTTTTTCTTCTATAGAACATGACCTTTTTCTCTTTTAACATAGTCACACATGGTATTTTATATCCTGCCTCTTCACTTAACATATTATGTTAATTTTTACAATGATTAATAATCATATTTTAATATCCAAATTGCTATCCTATCAAATAGACATAATTATATTCCTTTCTGGATGAAAATTTAGGTTGTTTCCAGGTTTCGACTATTATAAACAGTACTGTGGTGAACATTTAATGCATAAAATTTACTGTTCTCATATTTATAATTTATTTTTTAGGATTCCTAGAAGTGAAATTAGTGAATTAGAGTGGGCACGTTTTTATGGCTCAGGGTGTAGTTGCCAAACTGCTTTCCAAAAGGAATATAAAAGTTAACTCTAGGAGACTAATTCTGACTATATCTCAGCTTTAAGGAGGATCAAGCTCCACACAGAAATTGGAATTAGGGGGTGCCAGGGTGGCTCAGTCATTAAGCGTCTGCCTTCGGCTCAGGGCGTGATCCCCAGCGTTCTGGGATCGAGCCCCACATCAGGCTCCTCCACTGGAAGCCTGCTTCTTCCTCTCCCACTCCCCTTGCTTGTGTTCCCTCTCTCGCTGGCTTTCTCTATCTCTGTCAAATAATAAATAAAATTAAAAAATAAATAAATAAAAAAAAGTTGGAATTAAAGGACTTTTTAAGTGGCTTTTGCTTCCTCCACTCACTTTCTCTTGGAAAGAAATTTGATGTATATTCCACTCAGGTTGTCAAGTTTGTTCTGAGTCATTGTTATAGATGCATTCAGTCATCTTGAAATATGTTCTGGAATAAGGTAGGGTATAAATAAATAAATGATACATTTGCAACCAAGCACAAGGCAGTCTTCTGAAATTGTTTTAAAGTTTATGGGGGAACATAGTATTGTGTATCTGTGCATTGTACTCTAAATTCCAGTTGGTGCATAACCTTAGACAACATTGATTTTTTTTCTATACCTCCCCCCGGGAAACTGTTACTTTACTTTCACATACTGTTAGCCCAGTTAGCAGTGAGGATCAGTACAAACATTTTGAAAAACATACAAAATGGGTAATTAAAAAATACTAATACATTTGGGCCCAATAACTTTGTTCTTAAAAATTGATTTTAGAGAAAGATGCCTATTGGAGCTAGATGTTCAAAACAAAAATTCAAGTGTAGAGAAATGGTTAGTAATTCATGAAGCATCAGCTGAATAATAGTAGAAGAGGATATTTATGATATTTTCCTACCCAACATCTGTAACCTCTTTTTTCTGGTAACAATTCTCAAATTAGCTTTTCCCATATCCTGAGTGTATCAATAAAGCCTTTCCAGATGCTATAAAAATATCCTATGCTACATGGAATAAAGATGTTAAAATGGCATCATTCTCAAAATAGCCAGGAGTAATTGTTATAAATATACAGCTAGAAAGAAAATTTTCTGACAAATGTATTTTGATAAGGAAAAAAAATTAAGTATTAAAACTGGGATCAAAAGTAGCCTCTCATCCTTTTTGTGTCCTGATTCAACAGCCATTCAGACTGATATCAAAGAGCATTTGAGCTGAATAAAACTGAGTTAGAACCAAAGCTTAAAAATTCTTTCAGTAGAGACTAAAAATACCATATTTGCTGTTAAAAAATTTAGCCCTATTTTCTTATATATTATCTAAGTAAATTCAATATTAACTAAACATTCATAACATTATGCTTTAAAAACAAGTTAAAATTATATATAATATACACATATATATTTAATTATTATACTGGAAATATAAATGTTAATATGCCATGATAATGAAAAATACAAAATATGATATATTCTCCATTACCTACATTAAATATATTATGTTCTCAATCATTGATATTTGATAAAACTTTTTTAATTTAAATTCAACTAATTAACATATAGTATATTATTAGTTTCAGAGGTAGAGTTCAGTGATTCATCAGTCTTATATAATACCCAGGGCTTGTTACATCACGTGCCGTCCTTAATCCCTATCACCCAGTTACCTCATCCCCCCAACCCTTTCCCCTCCAGCAACCTTCAGTTTGTATCCTATGATTAAGAGTTTCTTATGGTTTGTCTCCCTTTCTGATTTTGTCTTGTGATAAAACATTTTTTTTAAAGATTTTATTTATTTATTCAACAGAGATAGAGACAGCCAGTGAGAGAGGGAACACAAGCAGGGGGAGTGGGAGAGGAAGAAGCAGGCTCACAGCGGAGGAGCCTGACATGGGGCTCGATCCCATAACGCCAGGATCACGCCCTGAGCCGAAGGCAGACGCTTAACCACTGTGCCACCCAGGCGCCCCGATGTGATAAAACATTTTTTAACTCTGATTTTCTTAAGGGCTTCATTCAGCACATCCCTTCATTCACTCATTTAGCCAGTATATAGATACCATCCACTATGTGTAGGTACTGCTCTATGCTGCCTTATTTGTATTTCCTATTATGTATTCCTCAGGAAGGAAACTAAATTTACATTAGTTCAATAAAAAATATAATTGGGAAGGCAAAATTGCAACAAGAAAATCATATAGACAGCAACAAAATCTGAAGTTTAGAATTTAGATATTTAAATTCCATATATTATGGGATAATATTCTGAATATGTATGAATAAATATGTATGAATCTGTACAAATAAATATGTATGAATTCCACATATTACTAATGTCTATACCAACTTCCAAAATTTAATTTTTATAAGCAGTGCTCAAAGACGAAGGGGAAAATACAGCATAAAGAAAACTAAAAATTTAAGAAGTATTTTTTTTTAAAGATTTTATTTATTTATTCGACAGAGATAGAGACAGCCAGCGAGAGAGGGAACACAAGCAGGGGGAGTGGGAGAGGAAGAAGTAGGCTCATAGCGGAGGAGCCTGATGTGGGGCTCGATCCCGTAATGCCGGGATCACGCCCTGAGCCGAAGGCAGACGCTTAACCGTTGTGCCACCCAGGTGCCCCCAAAAATTTAAGAAGTATTTTAACCTAGGACAACACAAATCAGGGAAAGAAACTATTTCAAACAAATGAAATATAGCTATGACAGAGAAGAAAAATAGATCTTATTTGAAACTCCATGCCACAGAGTGGATTCCTGGCCTAAAGGTTATCCATTCTTTTAGAAAATATTTTCAGAAAAGGCAATGGTGTGACTATACTGAATCTAAGCATTCATTGCTAATAGATAAGACATTTGTGGAAATCACTGTCCTTGATTTTCTTAGGTCCTAAAATATGTTTACCCCAAAGTTTAAGCACTTTTAATGAAATATTCTTTTGAAAGAAAAGTTTTGTTTGGTGTTCCCAGGAACATAAACAATTCATTAAAAAAGAATAAAACTCTAAGACTTGTAATACAATGTTATATGGAAGTGCAACCTCCCCCAGCCCTCCATAAGCCTTAGCCATGATTGCTAACATAATCTTCCAGTTTATCCTTCAAAGCTGCTCTTATCTTGGCAGTGTTACTCCAAGCAGCTGTGGGCTTTGCTCTTACTGTTTGTGACCTCCCCCATCTTCATTACAGACAGTGCATCTTTGACAAAGTGCCTAGAAACTTTGGCAAAAGGCTCTGTATATGTACTTAGGAGAAGGGGTCAAAACATTTCTAGAAGGCTGAGAGCTGATTACCTTCGTATTTGAGCACAGGCAATTAATCGGCAGTGGAGATGGACCAGAATGCACTGAAACAGACAGTAGCCTGTGGTTTGGTCCAGTTCACTCCTGCACAAAAAACAGGAGAGATAAGAAACTACTTTACGTGATTAGGGGAAAGAAAAATCCATACTTTCCATATGGGAATTTCTCATGTGTTTTCTTAATGACACAGAGAGAAGTTGAAAGAGACTTTCAAGCTGTTAAAACTTTTAACATATTCTCTTTGGGGCTGGGTGAGTATGAATTTCCTAATTTCATCAGAACCATTAATGACTTCAGTTCCTTCCTTTTTCAAGAGAGGAAGTGGAGGGATTCTTCACTGCACTATGATTTTGAAAAGCATCAGACAGCAGGAGAAATGATTTGTAATCATGCTGTGGAAAGAAACAAATTTTTTTCTTCTCTAGAAATGATTCTTATTGTTGAAATTCTAAAAGCTCTTTAAAGGCTAGATAATTTATCGTAATGGAACATACTTATAAGTTAGCATTTTATAATAACTGGGATGTCATTTTTTTTCTTGGAGGATGTCTTAGTCTCTATGAAGATTGCATGCTTTTATTTCGACTATAAACTCAAGACAGAACGAAGGAAATGTCAAGAGCAGCACATCCCCTCCCCTGTGCTTCAATTGCCATGATTTTTTTTAGAGTCTTTTTCTTACCCAAATAAGTGAGGTCAAGAGAAGTAAGAGGTCAAATGTCATATAAACAGAGCAGAACCGGGAGACAATTCTTGAAAATAAGGAAGATTGTTCAAAACTCAGGTAATTTGAAGTGAGCAAAAGGAGAAAAGGACAATCAGGGAAGGAAGTACAAGCTCCTGAAACCAGAAAGAGCAAGGAACTACAACTTTGGACCCAAAATGTAGGGCTTCAAATACTTTGTAGAGCATGACAGAGAGTGAGGAGAAGAAAGCAGCAGCTACTGTGGTATCAGAGCCAGGCAGAGACTGATTTAAATTAAGTGATACAACTAATGGGAATATGTTTCTTTCTTTCTTTCTTTCTTTCTTTCTTTCTTTCTTTCTTTCTTTCTTTCTTTCTTTCTTTCCTTTTTTTAAGATTTAGGTATAATTTATTTGAATAAATAAAGTCAAATGAGGCATTTGTTTAATCCTGACCATCTTTTGCAATACGTATGTATACATGTCATATAGATACAGGTATATAGTTATGGCACTGAAGAGGAGACAAGCACTAACACTGTAATGAGCTGGACACTGTTTAACATGGATAGTCCATAAGTAAATCACTCTTAAACAGCAATATACTTAGCTGACTAGAAGCTTATTCGAAAACATAAATCAAATTATCTTGGGAGCTTAGATTATTTAAAATTATTTAAAAAAATATAGGTGATGCATTTTTCTGCACACTATTAAAAGTCAGAATGAATAAACATTTAATTTTTTTATACTGCAAAAAGCATAGAACTTTGAGTTTTTGGTTTATTTATTGTAGTTGGTATTTAATGAACTCTAAATAGTAATGTCTTTACAATTACTCAAAAAAATGAAATTAATAGGTCAAGGAAAAAATGTTGAGAAAACTTAAAAATATTTTGAGCTAAATGTAAATGAAAACAAAACTGATAAATTTGTAGGATCCAGCAAAAGCAGCGCTTAGCAGGAAATTTATAGTACTAAAAGCATGTATTAGAAAAAGGGAAAAATCTAAAATCAGCAATACATACTTTCTCCTTAAGAAAAATAGAAAAAGAAGAGCAAAGTAAGCTTAAGGCAAGCAGAAGAAGAGAAATAACAAAAATCATAGCAGTAATCAATAAAATTGAAAAGAGGAAATCAGTAAAGAAAATTAATAAAAATACAAGCTGTTCTCTGAAAAGATCAATAAAATCAATAAACTCCTAGCCAGGCTAACCAAGAATAAAAAAAACCCCACAAATTACTAGTATCAGAAATGAAAGGGGTCATTACTACTAATTCCATGAACATAAAAAGGATAATCAAGTAATGTTATGAATAGGTAAATGCATCAATTTTTTTTAAAGATTTTATTATTTATTAATTTATTTATTTAATACACAGAGAGAGAGAGAGACAGAGAGAGGGAATGAGCGAGCAGGGGGAGGAGCAAAAGGAAAAGGACAAGCAGACTCCACACTGAGCACAAAGCCCAACAACGTGGGGCTCGACCCCAGGACCCTGAGATCTTGACCTGAGCCAAAATCAAGAGCCAGGTACTTAACTGACTAAGCCACCCAGGCACCCCTGCATCAATCTCTTTAAAGACACAAATACACAAAACACAAGAAACAAAGCACACAAAAGAAGAAATAGATAACCCAAGTAAAATTATACCTATTAAAAATATTAAATTACAATTAATAACATTCCAAAAAAGAAAGCAAGGCCCAGATGATTTCCCCAGTGAATAATACCAAAGTATTTAAGGAAGAGATTATACCAATACTCTGTAATCTCTTCCAAAAAATAGAAGCAGATAGAACACTTTCTAACTCCTTCTATAAGGCCAGCATTATCTTATTAACAAAACTAGTTAAACATTACAATAAAAGAAAATCATAGACCAATATCTCTTATGAACATAGTTGTAAAAATCTTCAATAAAATATTAACAAATTGAAACCAACAATGTATTAAAAGAATAGCCACCATGACCAAATGGGATTTATTCCAGGTATGCAAGGCCAGTTGCATTCAAAATCAATTAATGTATTATTTCAATAGTACATATAAGTCAAACTACTATGCTTTACATCTTAAATTTATACTGTGATGTATGTCAACTATACTTACTTATAAAACTGGAAAGCGAATCAGTTAATGAGTCTATCACTTCATGGGTTACAAACAAGAAAAGTCACGGTAATTTATCAATAGATGCAGAAAAAGCATTTAATAAAATAAGACAACCATTCATGATAAAAACTAAGCAAACCAGGGATAGAGGGGAATTTCCTCAACTTAATACAGAACATCTAAAAAAAACCAATAGTAATTATACTTAATGGTGAGAAACTACAGCTTTCCCATTAAGATCAGATACAAGGTAAGCATGTCCCCTCTTACTACTCCTTTTCAACATCATATCTGAAGTCCTAACTAATGTAATAAGACAAGAAAAGGAAAAAACAAGAATATATGTTGGGAAGAAAGAAAGAAAACTGTCTTTGTTTGCAGATGATATGATTGTCTAGGTAGAAAATCCAAAAGAATCAGCAACAACAAAAACAAAAAAACCTCCTGGAACTAATAGGTAATTATATCAAAGTTTCAGGATATGAGGGTAGTAGACAAGTCAATTGCATTCCTATATATCAGTGATGAACAAGTGGAATTTGAAATTAAAAATATCTTACTATTTACATTAGCACTCCCCAAAAATGGGATATTAGGTATAAATTTTATACACACACACACACACACACACACACACACACACACACACACATATACATACATATGGTCTATATGAGGGTCTATATGAGGAAAACTACAATACACTGATGAAAGAAATCAAAGAAGATCCAAATAAATGGAGAGAGATTCCATGTTCACAGGTAGGTAGACTCAATATTGGGATGTTTGTTCTTCCCAACTTGACCTCTAGATCCAATAAAATCCCAATAAAAATTCCCAGCAAGTTTTTTTTCATGGATACAAAAAACTGATTCTAAAGTTTATATGAAGAGACAAAGATCAAAAATAGCTAACATGATGTTGAAGAAGAGCACAGTCAGGAATCTGGCCCTTCTCAACTTCAAGACTTATTATAAAGCTACTTTAATCAAGATAGTGTGATATTTGCAAAACAGACAAAAAAATCAATGGACCAGAATAGAGTCCAGAAACAGATCCACATAAATATAGTCAGTCAACTAAACTTTAGTAAAGGAGAAAAGGCAGACAATGGAGCAAAGATAGTCTTTTCAACAAATGATATTTGAACAACTGGAAATCCACATGCAAAAAAACCCACAAAAAAAACAAAAACAAAAACAAAAAACCTAGACATAAGCTTTACACTCTGCATAAAAATTGATTCAAAATGAGTTGCACACCTAAATGTAAAACAGAAAACTATAAAACTCCCAGAAGATAATATAGGAGAAAACCTAGATGACCTGGGGAATAGTGATGACTTTTTAGATACAACACCAAAGGTACAACACATGAATATAAATTTGATAAGCTGCACTTCATTAAAACTAAAAACTTTTGCTCTGCAAAAGGTAGTGTTAAGAGAAGGAGAAGAGAAGCCACAGACTGGGAGAAATTATTTTCAAAAGACACATTTGATAAAGGACTGTAATCCAAAATGTACAAAGAGCTCTTAAAACTCAATGATTTCAAAAAAATCCAATTAAAAAACGGAACAAAAACCTTAACAGACTCCTCCTCGAAAATATATATGTATATAGGGACGCCTGGGTGGCTCAGTCGTTTAAGCATCTGCCTTCAACTCAGGTCATGATCCCAGGGTCCTGGGATCGAGTCCAGCACTGGGCTCTTTGCTTGGTAGGGAGCCTACTTCTCCCTCTGCCTGCTGCTCCCCCAGCCTGTGCATGCTCTCTCTCTCTCTCTCTGACAAACAAATAAAATCTTAAAATAAATAAATAAATAAATAAATAAATAAATAAATAAATAAATAAATGCAGATGGCAAATAAGCATATGAAAAGATGCTCCACATCATATGTCATCAAGAAAATGCAAAGTAAAAGAGCAATGAAATACCACTAAACACCAAATGCTGGTAAGTTTGTATGGAGCTCTCATTCATTGCTGATGGGAATGCAAAATGCTGGTAAATTTGTAAGAACTCTCATTCATTGCTGATGGGAATGCAAAATGCTATAGCTGTCTATCTTGAATGCTTATTTTCAGATTTTGCATTTAATAAATTTTGTTCTGTTTTCAAAATTTATTTTAATAGGTTTCCCTCTTTCCCTTTGATTAAATTCCTCAATGAAAGAAGAAAGCATTTACTGGGATATGATGGATGAATTTAATTACTGATTTTTTAAAGTGAATCAACTTCTCTAAGTAAAATATACAGGGTGGCTATAAGGACTGTCAACATAGATAAACATGCATACTGAATGGTTTATTGTTATTATGTTAAAATATGTTATCTGTCCAATGTGTTGTTCCTCATCATCATTGAATACAAGACATTAAGGGAGCATTTTCATCAAACACATGCATCTCTGATACGGTGTCTTACATGGCCTGTATATTAGTTTGCTAGGGCTTCTGTAAAATAGTATCGCAACTAGGTGGCTTTAAATAACAGAAATGTATTGTCTCTCAATTCTGGAAGTAGAAGTCCACAGCTATGGAGGTTGATTAAAGTGTTAATAGATTTGATTTCTTCTGAGGGCTCTGAGTAAGAATCTATTTCATCTCTCTCTCTTGGTTCTGGCATTTTGCTGGCAATCTCTGGCTTACCCTAGCTTGTAGATATATATCATTCCTATGTCTGTCTTCATGTTCATGTGGCATTTTCCCTGTGTGTATCTGTATCCAAATTTCCCCTTTTTATAAAGACATCAGTCATATTGGATTAAAGGCTCACCTTATTCCCATATAACCTCATCTTGACTTAACTAATTACATGTACAACAACTCTATTTCCAAGTAAAATTGTATTTTTAAGTATGGGGGTTAAGATTTCAACATATGAATTTGAGAGGGACACAATTCAACACGTAAATTTGTGTGTTTAACTGTCATTAAATAAACCTGTACCTTAAGCATATTTCAAAAGAAGTAATCAAGATGTTTTTATCTATTAAAAAAAAAATCTATCTTCCCAGTCTTATTTCCATCCTGACTGGTGTGGCAGCATTGAGCATAGGCTTGGAAAACATGGATTTTAATAATATCTCAAGCACTTATGTAGGCGATTTAAACTTCGGCAAACCAGTTAAGGGTTTTTCACTCCAGTTTCCTTATCTATAAAATAGCACTAATAATTTATATCTAAACATAAGAATATTACAAATATTAAATAATTTACATACATTTATGACAGTGCCTATCATCATTTTAATCATCATCTTGCTCCAGAAAGCTTCCTGATAGAATGAAAGTTCTGATTCACAGCTGTAACCCAAATCCCAATGCCAATTACAGTACCAAGAACATTATGGTGTCCCATAAAATCTTTTTGGAATGAATACCTGATTTTCTACTTGACTATTACACTTCATACTGAATTATTGATACTTGCACACATAAAAATACACACAAAAAAAATCTGTTCAACCTAAGAGACCTCTACACACAAAATCCTAGCTCTAGGGTCTCATTTTTTTATACCAAGAATAATTCTTAAGCATCCACTTAGAAGCCTCTAACACCATTGAAATGGGAATAGTTACTAAACGAATGTAACAGAACAATCAGATGATGAAATAAATGGCAATTTTTTTTTCTATAGGCACACCAGGAAAAGGAGAACCATTTTTCCTCCTCCCTCTTTAGGAGACAAGCAAGATTTTTGTGTTCTAATGACTTTTGCTCTTGAATTTAATTAAAAAGCTGGATTATTTTAGAGAGAGAAGGTCTCACAGGGATTAAAGAGAGGATTTGTCATAACTTCAGAATGAGGGGAGATTTCAGGGGACTGGAAAACATTCTGGGAGGAAACAGTAACCTAATGTAGATGAGCCTGGAATTTTTCAGGACTAAAACCCAAAAACCAAAGCCCTGGAAGCTTCATGGAAAGTCTGAGAAGCCATGAATGTTGTCAGCCACAGAGCCTCCAGCCTTCCTACAGACCATGCAAGACAACAGGCATATTTTGAGGTGGTGTAACCCCTCTTTTTTTTTTTTTTTACTTTTTCTATTATGATATGTTAGTCACCATACAGTACATCATTAGTTTTTGATGTAGTGTTCCATGATTCATTTTTTGCATATAACACCCAGTGTTCCATGCAATACATGCCCTCCTTAATACCCATCACCGAGCTAGCCCATCCCCCCACCCCCCTCCCCTCTAAAACCCTCAGTTTGTTTCCTAGAGTCCATAATCTCTTGTGGTTCATTTCCCCTTCTGTTTACCCCCCTTCATTTTTCTCTTCCTTCTCCTACCAATCCCCTGCTATTCCTTATGTTCCACAAATGAGTGAAACCATATGATAATTGTCTTTCTCTGCTTGACTTATTTCACTTAGCATAATCTCCTCTAGTCTCATCCTTGTTGATGCAAATGTTGGATAATCATTCTTTCTGAGGGGTGTAACCCCTCTTAACTCTAAGGGAAGGAAGAATTTAATTTAGAAAAATTAAATCAGTTTGTTTTGGAACAAACTTATATCTGGAATAGCAATATAACAAATCCAAAGCTTGATCAAAACTATTCTGAAACACCACTCTGTTCCGTTTCAAGTTAGATCTATGAGTCAACTGAGAATTTCCAAGGATTTCAGGTTGTCTCTCTTCTGGAAAAAGAGTAAAGAAAAATAAATATTAGGTAGGATGAAGAAGTTCTACAGTCAGAGTGAACATCATTCTATTGACCAAACTGCAGAATTATGGAAAGATGGCACTCCTCAGCATTCATAAAGTTGATTTAATATGTTACCAAAATATTTGATGTAATAGGTGGTAAAGCCAAGTTCTTTGCTTGGTATATGAGGGATGATTCAGGTAAAAAACAAACACACAAAATGAAAGAAAAGAAAAGAAAAAAAGAAAAGAGAAAGAAAACAAACCCAACTCTGGATGGTACCTGCTAAATTCATGATACTATATGGGAATGTTTGGAAATAAGAAGATAAACCTTTTTGCATATCAAAGGTAACCATGAGGTGGTAGGGAACCTCTCTCAATCTGAGATCTCAGGACAGGGTAGACAACTGAACAGATTGGAAACAGTACACATCGCCCATATTTTTCTACTAACTTTTAAGAGAAGATGAGAATTATGCCTTCCTGTGGTTGGGAATAAAAGAGAAAAATGGGTAAAAGTTTTTTTGGAATCAATCTATACAGGAGATTGAATCTGACATTGAGACATTTATAAATATTCAGACATTCTATGGGGAAAAATATGTTTTATACTTATAACAGGAAAAAGTGCTGAATGAAAAATGACTTACAAGAAGAGAGGTCTAGGGGCACCTGGGTGGCTCAGTCTGTTAAGCGTCTGCCTTCGGCTCAAGTCATGATCCTGGGATCCTGGGATTGAGTCCCACATCGGACTCCCTACTCAATGGGGAGTCTGCTTCTCCCTCTCCCTTTTCCTGCTGCTCTGCCTGCTTGTGCTCTCTCTCTCTCTTTCTCTCTCCATCAAATAAATAAATAAATAATCTTAAAAAAAAAAAGAAGAAGAAAGAGGTCTACAATACACTGATTTCAAAATGCTCAATGAGATATGGATATATTTACTCAGCCAGCTAATCATTATCAGTTGCCAATTGCATGCCAATGACCACTTCCTTCTCCCTTTCTCATATCTTACAATAAAAAAATAATAATATTACTACAAATCACATCTTGATGTTCTCCTCTCTGAACATACTTTCTAAAACATATTCCTTCCTCTGGCTAACATTAGTGGCTCTCATTTCCTCAATAATCCTTAGCTGAATTTTGTCTTAACTGGGAAAATAAACCAACAGAAATAAGCCGTTTGGACTATAATGTATTTCTAAAGTAGCTATAGAGATGAGGATTCAGTAATACTAATTGCAGATAATGTAACAGTAAGAGTGGTAATAAAGGCCAAATTACTTTTCTCTGGATTTGGTCATGTTAAGGACTTAGGAGGTGCTTTATTTTTATATACCAATATAATCTCTGACAACAATCTAAGAACATTTAGAACTTTAAATCAATTAGATCCTATTTTTTTTTAAAAAATATTTATTTATTTGAGAGAGAGAAAACACGAGTGAGGAGAGAGGGAGACAGAGAATCCTTACGCAGACTCCCCACTAAGCACAGAGCCCAATGCGGGGCTCCATGCCAGTACCCTGAGATCATGACCTAAGCCTGAAACCAAGAGCTCGCCACTTAACTGACTGAGCCACTCAAGCACCCCATTAGACACTATTTTTTAAAAAAGTCTCTGGAATCTGTTGACTTCTTCCCTTCTTCTTTTGATTAGACTTTACTTTTCTTTCTTTTTCTTTTTAACAGCAGCTCTAGCTGCCTAGCTGACTGGCTAAAGATTTTGGATCTTTACTCCTCCTCAAAGTCAAAAGAAGGAGAAAGTGGAAGTGACAATAACATTAAATGTCTCTGATATTTCAGGAACGTGCTGGTCATTTTACATACATCATTGTCATTAATTCTCTAAACAACTCCACAAAGAGAGTATAATTTTTCCTATTTTAAAAGAAGAAAAGGAGGCTCTGAGAGGTTGCAGAGCTTGGCCACCACATTCCCATAGCTAGTAAGTAACAGAGTGGAAAACCAAGATTGAAACCTGTGTCCATATTCTTTCCAAAAATAAGTACTATTGTTTCTTCCTCGTATCTTTCCTAGATTAATTAATAATACCACTATTCACTGTATTTCCCAAAGTAAAAAGTTGGTCACTGACCACTCTTCTTCTTCCCTTATGTCTACCCCTTCTTCTCTCCCTCATCAGCCACCAGTTTCTGTCAGTTTACATCTCCAGACAGTTCTCATATCCCACCTGCCTTGTCTCTTTCCATTGTAAGTATTGCATTTGAGACTCTCATATTGCCTATTAAATACTAACTTGTGTTCTTGCCATTGCTCTTTTCTAGAAAGGACCCACTCCCCTTTCTGTTATCCAGGTGATCTCTCTAGTACATGCTGTTTCTTTTTTCAGCTTAAGTGGTACATAAAGACTGTTTAAATTGTTGTGCCTCCCGCCTCGTTCCCAGTCTCACCTCCAACCCCATAGGACTTTTCACCATTCCTCACATGCACTACGCTCATGATGTTTCTTTCAACTAAAATACTCTCCTTATTCCCCTAGGGACTTTCTCAAACATTCTCTCCTTTTGGTAACCATTCTCACCCCTCTCACCTCTCCCCAAACAAAATTTAGTGCTTCATAATTTGTGAGTCTCTGATATTTTATGCATACTTTTTTTATAGCACTTAACCTATTACACTTTAATTCTTTGTCTATAAGCTTATTTTTCCTCAGGACTGTGTTGTAGGTACTGAGCACATTTATATTTTGTAGGTGCTCAAATTTACTGTATTTTTAAACAGAACTTTCATTTGCCATTAAAACAGCAAAAATACCTACCCAATCAATAGGCAAAGAATCTATTAAAAAGAACACTTAATACTGGAAATCTATGGTCCTTGAAGTGTTATTTGAATAATCGTGCATAAATATCTTCAAATATACTTCCTCACAAAACAGTCCAAAAATAACCATAATCTATAAAGGCACAAAAAATATAGAGTTCTGATATTTCAGGAGGTTCTGACCAGTAATTATAACAACTTTAAAATTTTAAATCAAACTTTTTCCAGAATGACCCTTTGTAAGAAGTATGCTAATGACCCTAACTTATAAACTCATGTAATAAATCAAATCGCATAGTAGCTGGCAGTAGCAATTCTATTTTACAGAAAGCACAAATCTTTCCTAAGAGCATAAGTATACATTACATAAAGTACACAAAGCACTCCATAAATGTTAGACAAAGAAGTTAGAGCACCTCTGTATAAAAAGAATAAATTTAATTCCAAAGCAAAAGAAAAATTACTCCTTAAAATATTTTTACATTGTTTTTAAAATTAAAACTAATAAAGCATTGAATGCATACAGCTGTTTCTCTATTTAAAAAAAAAACTGGCATAGAATTTCTTGGTTGTGAGCATTTCAAAGACATTGCCTAATATGAATGCTTAAATACTCTAATTCGAACAGTAATTGTTTTCCAAACATTGGTTTCAGAAAGAATGCTTCTGTAAATTTTTTAAAGAATTAAAGTATTTTACAGTTGTCAGATCTCCCTCTTTTCCCTTCCCACTGGTCCCCTGGCCAAATTATATTCACATCAAGACCCAAGAGAAAAGTCTCTCAGCAGCTTTTCCTAGCCCTCCCCGACCTGCGTGCATGAAAGGAGAGTTAACTGCTCCCTAGGCTCAGTTCCGTTGCACTTTATAGACACCACTATTATAGTTGTTGCTTTTGATTATCACTGTTTAGTTGTGAAGTTTTCTCCTGCTAGACTGACAGCTCCATGCAGACAAGGACCAGTCCTACTGTTAGGTAACACATAACTAAGAAAAACCTTTCAAAGCTGTCATGGTGAAATAGTAGCAAATTGGCAGAACACAAATGTATTGCAGTATTATTCCTTTACTCAGGGAAATATTATGGCAGTGACTTTATCCTGTCACTGTAGCTTACAACTGTAAATATCCAGGGATTAAAAGCACAGAGGTATTCCATAAGTATTTTTTGGAAATCATTGAAAACCCTAACCTGAACTTTAGTGCCCCCAAATAAAGGTGGGATGAGGGAAGGAGACATGTTAGAGGAAGCAGGAAAAATACATCTTTTGCTAACACGCATGCTTAGGAAACATGAGGTATCCTAAAAATTCGATAAACAGTGAACTTGTATATGTCCAACCCTGGAAACTTAGAGACTACAGGATTTCCTTGGAAAATTATATAGTTGGGCTTAACCTTAAGCTATTTTACTCACCCTGAGACAGCTGTGAATGCCTGATATATCCTTCTGAGGAATAAGAATATGCAACCTTCTCAGTTAAGGGAAGGACATTTGGTTAAGAAAGTGCTAAAATACTGCTGAACTCCTTGGCTCAAGAAAGCAAACAATGTTTTTGACTGATATCTCTTTCCTGGGCAGGAAAAAAAGAACCAGAATGCCTTAAAGAACCAGCAAGTATACCAACTCCCTAGGACAAAGATCCTTTTTTGGGTCCTGGGATCTTTTGAACATCTGAAGTGGGGGGGGAAAAATGTATCTATATGGACTATATATACATGGAATCCCCCCCCCCTTATTTATATATATATATCATGGAAATTCAGGGTCTCCAAAGCCCGGCCACCCATATGAGAGTAAAGACCCTTGAAAAAGTCAGAAGCAGCTCCAGTAGAAGCAACCAAACTGGTGGGCTTTGAAAATAACAAGAGCAAGGATGACTTTCAGAGGCTGAGTGCAAATCTTTCAGAAACTGAGTGAGTCCTCAGCTGAGCATGAGTAGTTGAGAACTGAGCAAGTGGCTGCCAGATGCTAAAAGCATTTTGGGACTCCAAGCCAGAGACAAACAGACATAGAGCTATATGAAATGAGCTCGAGGAAGGTGTTACGGAGCAGCACTCTGTTTAAATGGGGTTGCCCTGGGACAGCTTCTAGGCACATGTTTAGGAATGGCCCTCCTTTGCTTTTCCCTCTTGGTGCTCTTTTTAAAGAGACTTTGCAGAAAGGGAGTACAAATCTTTGAAGCTAGTGTTTTTATAGTCAAGCATAGCTCCCATTGACGAGCTCATGAGAAAGCTAAATAGGTGACTGTATTAGGGTTCTCCAGAGAAACAGAACCAATAGGGGAAAAAAAGTATATATATATATATATGAAGAGATTTATTATAAGGAATTAGCTTATGCAATTATGGAGGCTGAGAAGTCCGAAGATCTGCAGTCAGCAAATTGGAGACTCAGGAGAGCCAATGGAAAAGTTTGGGTCAGAGTGTAAAGGCCTGAGAACTGGGCTAGCTGACGGTGTAAGTTCCGGTCTGAGTCTGACTCCAAGGGCAGGAGAAGACTGATGTCCCAGCTCAAACACACTCAGGCAAAGAGAGCAAACTCTTCTTTACTCAGCCTTTTTTGTTCTAAACCAGCCTTCAACAATTTGGACGAGCCTTACCCACACTGAGGAGAGCAATCTGCTTTACTCAGTCTGCCAACTGAAATGTTGATCTCATCCAGAAACACCCTCAAAGACACAACCAGAATAGTGTTTAACCAAATATCTGGGTACCCTGTGGCCCAGTCAACTTGACATATAACACAGTGACCTCAAATGGAAAGATGACCAGAGAAACTTTTAGGGGAACCAACCACAATCCAAAGTAGAACAAAATAAGACTTCAGATGCTATTGCTGACTATTATAAATATGGTTAATGAAGTAGTCAAGAGGCTGTTATCAGTATTATGCCATTCCTAACATGAGCAAACTAAAACAACACAAACATATGAGCTGCTTCTTAGATCTTATCCTAAAATATAAGCAAAAATATTTGCCTTTTATATTCCATTTAAGATAAGGTATGCATTAAATGTCTATCAAGAACGCATTGCATTGTCTGCCTTGCTGATCATGCTCTTTCTAAAGAGTTGTTTTCTTTTTATTTGTTGTAAGTTTACTTCTGGGCCATTGTAATAGTTTAGGGAGTTACACAATATTTATCTTGGCAGAAATGGCCTTATTTTTGCAAAAATGTATATGTAATAACTCCAACCCATCATAAGTACAGAAAACTAGAAGCTTTTGAAACTATATATTTAACCATTGCTTGGATTTTAAAATGAGACCAAGAGCAATTCTAAGAAAATATCAAATGTTTGGTCATTTAAGAATGCAGCTATCGGTGATCTTACAGTATTTGATAGTCTTCTTGCTTATCTATGAGTTCCAGGCACCAGAATTTGGGCAATTCGCAGTTATCCATACTAATGAAGAGGAGTAATTTTAATGACATAAATAATCTCAAACCACAGATGATCTGAAGCACACTGTACTTGATTTTAGATGTTCTGATGTTTGAGTTTTGTTTTTCACATCAAGCTTTCCTATGTTTTGCTGACACACACCATAGCCTTCTCCATGACTCCATATCAACTGCACAATGGGAGAAAATTCAGACACTAAAACCCTACCTAATATTTGGATATTTAAAGAGGAATCTTAAATAATCTATGAAGTAAATAAACCTTGTGCAGTTAATTTAAAACTGAACATATACAGTAAATGCAGCTTGAGAAAAATGCTAATGGTGACTCTAGCTAAACTAAGGCCCATGGGAATGGCGGGGAACAGAAACATTCTCATCCCCGTTACTGTACGTTTTCCTCACTAGCATCTCCCCATTATGACTCTAATGTACTTTGGTCCACTGCCATGCAAGGGTTTAATGGCAGTGGAGAAGAGGACAGAATTTTTTTTTTTTTTAATGACTTAAGGAAAATCTTCTGAGGCCCTTCTCCATTGTAGTGAACGTACAGTACTCTAGGTATTGAAGACTGGAGAAGGGGAAAAAAAGGAAATTTAATTTTCATATCTAAAAATTGAATTTATTTTTATGAACTTTCCTAATAAATATCTTTATAGATGTTTAATTATTTATTGGGAATGCCTCTGTTTTGAAGGCTGATAAATTACAGAAAAGTTCTCTTCCTAACCAGCTCTTTCCCTTCTCTTCCTTCTCTCTAGCTCTCTTCAATTTTTCAGCTATGATATTCTCTTTCCCAGGTAAAACCCATATGTCCCTTTCTGTCATGACATCCTGTGAGGAAAATCTCTCATCTGTCAAGTTTTCTTTCTTGATACCTTCTCCGTCCTAATATTCCCCTTCTAATGTCCACATTTTCTGAGGTTGTGCTCCTTCAAGTTTCCTGCAATGGGTTGGGGGGAGGGGTAGGGAGCTTGTTCTTTAATTCTATTTCAATCATGGTCCCTCAGCCAACTTCTCAAGAGTCACTTTCCAGCGGATATGCTTGTAACTAGTGATGAGCTAAAATGAAGAAAGAGAGGCCAGAAAAGTAAAGGAACACAAAAGCAAAAAGACAAATTAACAGCAAGTTTATTCAATACTGTCTGTGCATCCCAGGGCAGGGGAGCTGGTAATAGGTCGCAACATCTAGAAATCACTTTGACAGTGCAACACTGGTCATGACTAAAAGCCAGGCCCTGTCTGTGCCTGGCGCCAAGTCTGTGGCACCAATTTGTATCTCCCTTTAAGACCTCTGACTCCTGATACAATCAGTGATGTAGGGTGTACGGTGTCAGCCACAATTCATACCCATGTTCACCTTCTAATCCCAAGAACTGGACTACTGACTAGTAATAGAGATTCTTTTTCCCCAAAGATTAAAACTAACGATGTTTAAGGAATATTATCTGTAAAACCCTCACTGTTTGGGCTAGAATGAGGCCAATATGAAGTGGATGATTTTTAACTTGATGACAACAAATCAAGTTAATCTTCCCAGAAGTGTCTCTATTTATTTTTAAACTGAAAAAGCTCAAGGAGGAGAAAAAAAATTCAGAGCTATAGAAGGACTATGGATTGTGAATTTTTTATTCATGAATCACTATTACTGAGTGTGGCTTTGTATTTCTTAATCTGAAGAGAATTTTGGAGAAGAAAGCAGTGACTAAGAAAAGACAGATTGCAAAGCAGGCATTGTATCAATGGCAGAATTCCAGGGTGATAGTGAAAAACAACACTGTAACTGATTACAAAGTCAGATTGTTTTTCCATCAAAATTCTCTTTTATGAGATCTGTCAATCAAGTAAACTCCATTCATCTTTTTAAAGTCAGATGACCTCTGAGAGTTCAGTCTCTCCATTGCCCATCTTTTTTTACTGCAATCAAATACTAGTCTTGTATGGATAAAATTTAACCCTCATCCCATCACATAGGGTATAATATTATATAAAATTACATTTAACAGGATATCCCTAACCTTAAGAAACATTTTTAAATGCTAACTTACAGAATATAAAAGTATGATATTCATGTTTACAAAATGGATAATCCTAAATAGGAGGCATTTTGAAAACACAACATACTATGACTAATCGGAGGGGTCTCAAGTTTGCAAGACTCTGGAGAGTCCCTTTCCTTTAATATCCATATAAAAATCATTCAACTCTTCCCCTTGCAGGATTGCAGATATGCATGCCCTTTCACCTCCCCCTTTCTTACTATCACAGTCAACTTTGGAGAATACTTGTGTATTCCACTAGCCAATCTCGGGTGTTACTACACTTCTTGCTCTTTCATAACCACTTTCCCTGTTATTAGCCAACTCATAGAATTCACTGACTGATGACATCCATTGGAAGAATGCTGTTACCTTCCCATTTGTGTCGGGGGAAAAAAAAACAGCTACTCTCACATCATGAGCTCAGTACAACTGTGATCAAAGAATCATCTCATAATTTCTCTCAGCAAAGTTTAATCCAGACTTTAGTGATTCATGAAACTTAATTATAAGGAAAAAACTAGTATCGGATATTATTTGAGCTCCTAAAGTTCATGGGCCACGTCCCTCCATGACAAATTTTCTACTTAGAATCTCCCTCCTTTTTCCTTGGTCCCCAGGGCTGAGCCTTAGCTCTTTGCAACTCAAGGTCTTTTACTCTCTCTCATCACCCCCAGTGACCCCCGTCCCCGGTTCCTATCATCCACCAGCCAGAAGTAGTCAGTTAGCCTAACGACTTCTCAGATTGTCTGCTTACTCAATGAACACTGCCTTTTTCACTAGGTAGCATAGCATTTTTTCTTCTTTGTGCAAACTTCGCCCGACTCTGGACTTTGCCTTTTCATAAACAATAGCCCTATTAAGGTGATTTTTCCAAACAAAAGGAGAGTCTCCACTCAAAACTGAATCCTGTTTCCCCTCGACCTCCCCTTGCCATGGAATTCTTAAGTAGCTAACGCTTTTTAAAATATGGCCCCACTAAAAATAAACAAATAAATAAATAAAATATGGCCCCACTGTATGTATTAAATCACTGCAGTCTATGAAAAAATACCACTGTGTTTCAAATGATTTAGACATCAATTTTCAAAGGAGGAAGGAAGAGAGAGAGAAAACAGAGGAGAGAGGGAGAGAAAAAGGGAGGGCAATAGCTCCAGTACTAGAAAAGAAAAGGAAATATAGACAAGAAGGGACAGAGTGTCTTACAAAATACAACTGGGACTTTGGTATCCGAAATACCATTTGGAAATTTCAGGGTGTTGTGTGTGTGTGTGTGTGTGTGTGTGTGTGTGTGTGCATGTGGTTATTTTTGTTATGGTTATGATATACTAGGCTATACCAAACTGAGTAGAGTGTTGCACATAACAGGGAAACCACATTTTTATGTCCTTAACAATTGTAATTTTAAACAAATATAAGAAATTCTCATGGATTTCTGTACAGTAAAATACCAAAAGTACAGCAATCCTTCTTCCTTTTTTTCTTCTCTAGGTTAGAAGCAGAGGAAAGATCAACAGAAGAGAGAATCTCTGTCCTGATGTTTGCCAACTGCTTGCTCCAGCTTTCTCACCTTAGGGTGTGACTCCAAGACCATTTCACCAAGTTAACCCTCAATCACTGTTGGCCAGCAGATGGGGAATCTGGTCCAAAGAACCAGAACAAGAGCAAAGCAAGCTTGCAGGAGACTTAATTACCCAGCTATTACACAAAGACAGGAGGTGAGAAAGATCATACCCACACCAAAAGAAACTTGGAATTTCAATAACCTTCAACGTTAAGGAACTAAACTGCTTTAGGTTTATAGCACTCCCTTCATTACTCATGCCTCCCCCACCAACCTCATCTCCTGCCCCAGCCACTTTACAGACACGTCACATCTGAATATTTACAAATCAGGATGAATAAGAGAAATTTTAATGACTGCTCTATTATCTCACTGCTCTATTCCCCCCATGACTGACACCCCGTGACCATTAGCAGCAGGAATTCCTGTCCTAGATAAGCATCTGAACGTTTGATAAGCTCAGATTTTAAAAGTTTTAAACAATAAACACAATTTCACTAAAGGCATCTTACTTGGTAGGACCAGGCACAAATACAAACATAATAACAAAGAGCTTGATTTACAGGTAAGTTTCTCCTTCATGGTGCCATGTCATGCTTACAATCATAAGTATCATAGAATCCTAGAACTGGGAGGGAATGCCGATTATCAGAAGAGAAAATATCAGAAAAGATAAACCATTTGTGCAAAGCCACCTAAATGGTAAGGATTAGGACTAAAACTTGGGCCCGCAGCTTCCCAAGTTAGTACTCTCTTTCTTATCTGTACCAATGATCCTCAAATGTTGGTATACCTGAGAACCGCCAACAGTGTTCTTTAAAAATGCAAGCTCCCAGGTTTGACCCTCAGAGCATCCTATTTGGCAGATCAACAGGATTGGGAATCTGTATTTCTACTGAGTATCCCCTTGTGATGTACGTGCAAGAGGACTACACTCTGGGAAAGTATATCGTACCATTTGGCTGCTGAAAAGAACACTAAAATTTGGCTAACCATATCTATCTATCTATCTATCTATCTATCTATCTATCTATCTATCTATCTATCTTCTACCCTTGGTTAACTTGCTCACGTTTTCCCTTCACCAATAGGCTCACAATTAAGACTAACTTGTCAACAAGTAGATATTTAAACCCTCAATGCATTATATACTCTGTTTAGTATTTTGTGTGGGGTAGTTGTAGAAAGGCATCTTCCACGTAAGAAGATACTACTCTTTTAAAGAACTGTACAAGTAATGCACCTGGGTGTTATATGTAAGTGATGAATCACTGAGTTCTATTCCAGAAACCAATACTGCACTGTATGTAAATTTAAATAAATTTAAATAAAATTTAAATAAAAAAATAGAGTTGTGTAAGTAATACATGAATAGATGTTGATTGAAAATTTTATACAGTGCATGAGAATATAAAGTAAAAAGTACAGTTCTCCTTTTGTCCCTTCTTTAATCTCACTCCTCTATCCAAAGTTATCCACTAATAAGTACTGGGTATATACTCTTCAGATTTTTCTATACATTTACATAGATTGATACATAGGTATGTGTGTTCTTTCTGTCCTTTGGCTTTTGGACAAAAACTCTGCTTATAAAATGATCTCAGCAATTTTTTTCATCATATAGGTGACCGAGGCTACTATTACCAGCTCAGAACCAATCAAACGTAAGTCAAGGACACCTCAGGAGAGGTGACTGCTATTTGTAATCAGAACACGTACCCTTGATTTTTTCAGAAATAAAGACTTCCGTACTCACTTCCTCAAACACATTTTGTTCAGTAAGTGGTATTCGTCAGTCATAAAAAGTATCTGTGAGGGTGCTAAAGGAAAAGGAAACAACTTGCAGTTACATTGTATAACTCATGAATACTATTATAGAGTTTTTATGTGAGTACAAGGTACTAAATTAATTCAAGTTATTGTAAGCCCTGCATGACTGCGAATCTGTTTCTGTGGCAAGGGTGGCATGGAGCGGGGCCGAGGGTGCAAGAGGGGATGCTGCTATGCATTCATATAAAACGTGGAGCATTCAGTTTGCTTTCTCACCTTCTAGACCTCACATTTCAGTTGGGTGCTGGAAATGTCTCTTTTTAAGGTCACCCAAAACTCTTAATTGTTCATTCTCTTGACTTTTGCAGCAGTTTTTGGTTGATGATTCTTCCTTCTGCAAAGATTCCCCCTCCCTTCTCTCTCCTCTGGTTCTGGTGAAACTTGAGTATTTACTCTCCATCTCTACCCGTTCCTCCTAAATACTCATGTACCTCAGAATTCCATCCTAGGAGTGCTTTTAGTCTTGCTTTGTATCTTCTATCTGATGGCACTCACAAAATCCTATAGCCTCAGCAATGACACCCAAATCTTCCTCTACAGCCCCATTTTTCACTGAGCCCAGGGGTCATCTTCCTAATAATAGCATCTGGCAACTCACACATGACATGTCTAATAGCAAATGGGTGTCTCCTTTCCCAACTTCCGACCAAGCCCATTCCCTCTACCCCATGTATTAGTCATATGAGTTAAAGATAAAGCAATATATTAGTTCCCCGAATTAGAAACTTTGCCATTCCTCATCCTTCTCTTCAAATCCTACGGATTCCACCTCCAAAATATTTATTTACTCTATTACCTCTTTTCTGCTCCCATTGCTATCACCATAGTCCTCATCATTTTCACTTGGACCAAAGTTATGGCTTCCTACCAGGCATCTCTATATGAAATCTCCTTCCTCCTCCATTCCCAAACATTTTGCACCAAAAATATTCATGTTTCTGAAACATATAACATACATGTCACTCCTCATTTAATAACCTTAAGTAGTTTCCAATAACCTACAGGATACAAATTTAAAATTCTTAAGGTACTTTCTAATCCTGCCCCAACCTACATTTCCAATGTCTGGTCACAAATAACTCGGCAATTCTCCCCAAATGATTTATTCTTCCTCATTTATATTTCTGAACATTCAGTTCCCTCAGCTCAAAGTGACCACTGCGAACAATTCCTTTAGTATATAAAATAAGTGACTTTTCCTCAGTAAATCCATGCCTGCCGAGGTCTCTTCACAACCTCCTTAAGGCACTCATAGCTTCTTTGCTCCTGCTTTACATCTACCTCTATCAGGATGCTTACTCTAGCATTCATTCATATATTCCTTCAGCCAGCATGTAAGTAAGCATCACATGGTATATCATAATAACATGCATCATTTCTGAACCTTACTTATCCCAGCAAACCTACTAACCTAGAACTCTGCACCAACTTCCAGCATATAGAACAATGCCTTTATGTAAAAAGGTCTCAACAAATATTTGTTGTTAAGTGAATAGATGAATGAATGAGGCATATATTTACAATAAATAATAGTCCTGCATGGAAATTATGTTCATCTTCTTTCTTATGAAACTGGCCACTAGAAGGCCACAGCTTTGACCCTATTACCAGTTCTGAACCCTATCCTCCAGACTTTATTCATTCATTCTTATACTTATTCACACATTCAGTAACTATCTAGTACCTACTGTGTACAGGCATGGCTCTAGGTGCCAGGGATACACAGATATAACCCCTGATCTTCTATAATTTACATTCTAGTGGGAAAAAAAAATTATAGACAAATACAGAAGTAGAATATAAGGCATTACACTCAGTGATGAATATTAGGGAGGGAAATAGAACTGAAAAGGGGATAGGGAGTATGTGGAGCATGGTTAAAGGTTTGAGGGAAGGCAATTCTTAACAGAAAAGCCAAGAAATGGCTTAGGGTAACATAATACTAGTTTATACTCCAGGGACGGCTTCTTACAAAATTCAAGGGAAATGGGATACCAAACCTACCTCCCTAGCTCTTCTCTAGAAAAAGAAGAGGGGCAGGGGAATAAACAGTATATAATGCTGTGGTAAACAAAGAAGCTTACAACTCACAAAGAGGCCTATAGCATGCGACCACAGTCTGTGGATTCATAAGGAGCAGGACAGAAATGTTGTTGAGCTGGGCTTACAGCTGTAAGTTCATACTTCTCTTGGGAGAGCCTCTTGGGACTTTACAAGAAAGAGAAAGCTTGAAGCCCTAGTGCCTTGGGAAGGACTTTGGAGAGAGGCTCAGGGACATTATCAGAGACAGGCGTGGACTTGAACTCTTCAGCCAGGTGGAGACAGGCTTGGTAGCATGGAAAAGCAGTAGTGCAGTTAGGATATGAGCTATGGAATGAAAAATGAAATGGGCAGTAGGCTTGTGCAGGATGCCTTTTAAATTAATATTTTAAATTTTTGTTTATTTATCTCTTTTTTTCCTTCACAGAAGATGGAGAACCCAACCACAAACTATTTCTAATTCCACAACTTCTAATGATTTTACATAATTAATTGTATATATACCATTTTTTAATTTTGTCAACAATTTTTATGATATAAGGCGGATGTGTATCTTTAGAAAACACTACTTCCACAACTATTTGCATAATAATATTTAGTTCCACTAACAAAAAACATTTGAAAGGAAAGGGAGCACTCTAATGAAGAAATTTTTAGTTTCAATCTTTTTTTTTTTTTGATGTAAAGTTCGAGGATTCGTTAGTTGCGTATAACACCCAGTGCACCATGAAATACGTGCCCTCCTTACTACCCATCACTAGCCTATCCCATTCCCCCAACCCCTCCCCTCTGAAGCCCTCAGTTTGTTTCTCAGAGTCCATAGAGTTTCAATCTTTAACAAAATTTGGATCCTTTAAATACCCTATTTAATTGTTTTATTGACATTTTGGAAGGCTTCTCTGGGCTTCCCTAAACTTCTAACTAATTGGCAGAAATTATCAATGGGAATAATATTACTAAAACTCTACCCAAAGGCCAAACTCATAAAAAATATTGGTATGTTAAGGACAGTTATTTTTTTTTAAATTTACTAATTGATGAAAACTATAGACATCAGGTCATTTTAGAATTCTTTTCATTATTATTTAGGTCATAAATTTCTTCTGGAAATTAAATAATTTCACAGATTTAAACACTGAAACCTCCCATCGTAGAATGTGAGCTAGAGACTATTTTTATAATACCATGTTTGTGAATGGTGTCACTTGGAATGATAGCTTGCTTTAAACAAGGCAGAACATTTAGAGAGAAAGAGGCAGGCTGAAAGACTTCTGTACAAATTATGTGATTTATCTCATTTTAAAAAACTGGCTAGAAGCAGGCAACTCACTACCAGATGGAGAAATGCTTTCCTTCAGTGACTACTTTTCCTTATTCCATACTTATCAAGATGTAGGTTTGAGAATGAAGCCTCTAATCAAAAGGAGGAGCCAAAGCCCTACTAATGACCAAGAAACCCATTATGACTAAAAAAAAAAAAGAGAAGAAGAAGACCATGACTGCCATATGATGCTTCTTAGGCCCCTGCTCACAACTCAGGCAGATACTCCAATTTGCCTCTACCTACCTCTGACCTACCCCCATAGAGATCAAACAAAAGACCACAGGGAGGCCACGGCTCATATAATTTTCAGTAATATAACCAGCTTTTTCTTGCTGATGATATTAGTATATATCACCCAGATCCCTTGCCCAGATTCACACAACTTCTTGCCTAGTCTCTTTGCCTAATTCCCCGATCTCTGGTCCCTTATCCCTGCCTGGGTTATAAATCTCTGTGGCAGTACTGGTAGTGGGCTGGTGCTGGCCCGTGATGGGCCACAAGAATGGACTGTTTCAATTTCCAAAATTTTGTGAGCCTGTTGATCCTACTTCGGTAGTTTAAAATTGATTGGGGTAGGAATATTTACGCCAGGGAAATTTTGCACATGCTACAAATTCTCCTCTTTTCTCCCAACCCCACACGCCCCTCACCACCACTCATGACTGCTTTTAATCCACTGCCTAGTTTAAATTTGCGCGTTGATCCCTATTTTACCTAATTTCCACAGATGTATCATCATGCCTACCTGATCCTTTCTCTCTGCCAGGTTCATAGTCCTGTCTCTTTTAACTTACCCTGTCTTAGCATGGGAGTTATAATTAGCCAAAAGCTGCCCCAGTAGGGGAGATAAATATCCCTCTCATCCAGAGTATGACCTGGTATGACAGTATGATCAGAGTATAAGTAAGCCAGAGTCTACAGGCGGACTATATAGTCACTAGCTAGTCAGCCTATCCTATTTCTAATAACTAACTCCTCCTTCTTGGCATCCCTAATAAAGCCAATATGTTATCTGCTTAAGAAAGTATCTTTTGGCAACATAGGTGACCATTTCAAAAATGAAAAACTACTTAAAGCAGAAAACATTTTTTTCTTTCCTACAACTTCTCCTATACTCTGTTGCCATATTATTTGCCTAAAATATAGATCTTATCATAAATGAAAATGCCCAACAACTTTGATGGTTCCCTGTAGCTTACCAACTCAAGTCTAACCAAATAAACAGTGTTTTAGATATGACCTAATCTCAATTTACCTCCCCAACTATACTCCAAGTACTGGCTCTCACACAGAAATATTCAAGCCATGGTACTGGCACAAAAACAGACACATAGACCAATGGAACAGAATAGAGAACCCAGAAACGGACCCTCGGCTCTTTGGGCAACTAGTCTTTGAAAAAGCAGAAAAAAACATCCAGTGGAAAAAAGACAGTCTCTTCAATAAATGGCGCTGGGAAAATTGGACAGCTACATGGCAAAGAATGAAACCTGACCACTCTCTCACACCATACACAAAGATAAACTCTAAACGGATGAAAGACCTCGTGAGAAAGGAATCCATCAAAATCCTAGAGGAGAACATAGGCAGCAACCTCTATGACATCGGCCACAGAGACCTTTTTCATGACACATCTCCAAAGGCAAGAGAAACAAAAGATAAAATGAACTTGTGGGATTTCATCAAGATAAAAAGCTTCTGTACAGCCAAGGAAACAGTCAAAAAAACTAAGAGGCAGCCCACGGAATGGGAGAATATATTTGCAAATGACACTACAGATAAAAGACTGGTATCCAAGATCTACAAAGAACTTCTCAAACTCAATACACGAGAAACAAATAAACAAATCAAAAAATGGGCAGAAGATATGAACAGACACTTTTCCAATGAAGACATACAAATGGCTAACAGACACATGAAAAAATGTTCAAAATCATTAACCATCAGGGAAATTCAAATCAAAACCACCTTGAGATACCACCTTACACCAGTTAGAATGGCAAAACTTGACAAGGCAAGAAACAACAATTGTTGGAGAGGATGTGGAGAAAGGGGATCCCTCCTACATTGTTGGTGGGAATGCAAGTTGGTACAGCCACTCTGGAAAACAGTGTGGAGGTCCCTTAAAAAGTTAAAAATTGAGCTACCCTATGATCCAGCCATTGCACTACTGGGTATTTACCCCAAAGATACAGACATAGTGAAGGAAGGGTCATATGCACCCCAATGTTCATAGCAGCATTGTCCACAATAGCTAAATCATGGAAGGAGCCAAGATGCCCTTCAACAGATGACTGGATTAAGAAGATGTGGTCCATATCTACAATGGAATATTACTCAGCTATCAAAAAGAACGATTTCTCAACATTTGCTGCAACATGGACGACATTGGAGGAGATAATGCTAAGTGAAATAAGTCAAGCAGAGAAAGACAATTATCATATGGTTTCTCTCATCTATGGAACATAAGAACTAGGAAGATCAGTAGGAGAAAAAAGGGATAAAGAAAGGGGGGTAATCAGAAGGGGGAATGAAGCATGAGAGACTATGGACTCTGAGAAACAAACTGAGGGCTTCAGAGGGGAGGTGGGTGGGGGAATGGGATAGGCTGGTGATGAGTAGTAAGGAGGGCACATATTGCATGGTGCACTGGGTGTTATATGCAACTAATGAATCATCGAACTTTATATCAAAAAAAATTAAAATTAAAAATAAAAATAAAGGAAATATTCAAGCCAACCTGAACCGGTCAAAATTTTTTACAGGCATCCGGCATTTTTAGCCATCTGTGTTTGCACACATAGTTCCCTTCATTTGAAATATTCTTTCTCCAAACCAAATCCTCATGTTCAGATTCTATCCTGCCTTCAAATGCCTTCTCAAACAACCTTTCTTCCATTGGACATCCCTGGTCTTTTCAGACACAAGTGATCTACAGGAATGCAAAACCTACTCATTGAAAGTGATGAGTTGCCCCAGGAATTCACCTGGGGTGGGTTTTTTGTTTTTGTTTTTGTTTTTGTTTTGGTAATTCTTCCTTTTTAAAAATAATTATTTTTGTAATTATTTTTCTGTAATTCTTGAAAAGTATTTAGCACTTTCTGTTATAGTTTCATGAGTCTTCGGCCCTTTATCTGATTTCAAACTTTCTGATTCTTTACCTTATCTCACTACCCACAACCTGTATCACAATGTGGTTCAAACATTTATGCTGAGTAACTGACTGGCATTAAATCAGGTTAGAAGACCACAATTTTCAGCAAGACAGGAAACTGAGTATTTCTATAGCAATAAATTAACAATGGCTACACTTGAGTTTTTAAATTATGTATTATTACTCATTATAAGCATAGATGTATATTAATTGCTCAAATATCTAGTTTCAAATTAACATAAAGTCACTATTTAAAATACTCAAAAACTACATAATTATTAAAACTAGCAACTGAAATATTCATCATGCCATTCAGTAGAGGCGTAAAAATTCTGCCAAGAATTTAATAAAATGTCCTACAGATACTATACATAAATTTTAAGTCTTAAAATTTTCTTTACATAGATAGCTCTCACACACCTTTTGTTTATTTTAAAGATTTTTAATATTATTTTTAAAGTTAATTTGAGGTATATTTAGCACACAAAAAAGGACACATTTAATGTATACAATTTGATAGGTATTAATATATGTGTATACTCATGGATCCATCAGACTAGTCAAGATAATGAACATACTCATCACATCAAAAGTTTCCCATATACTTTTGTATCCCTCTCACCCACTCTCCTCGTGTCCCCAGGCAAAATCTGATCTGGTTTTTGTCATGATAGATTATTTTGCACTTGCTAGAATTTTGATTAATGGAATCATATAGTGGGTACTCTTATTTTTTTTTTTTTTGTCTGACTTCTTTCACTCCGTATACTTATTTTAATAATAGAGATCCACCCATGTCTTTGTGTGTATCACCAGTTGGTTTTTATTGATTATTGAGTAGTAGTTCATTGTATGTATATAAAATGGTTTATCCATTTACTTATTGGAAATTTGGGTTGTTTCATTATTTGGCTACTACAAATAAAGAAGGTGTGAACATCTATATCTAAGCCATTGTATGGACATATGCCTCATATCTCTGAGGAGTGGAATGACTAAATCATATGAGAAGTGTATCCTTTTAAAAAAATTTTTGATGGAACTGCAAATGCCTGATAAGGATCTTTTAATTAATACTACATTTTATATCTCAATGAGAAAGAATAATTAGGACTATATAGCAATAGACAAAATAATGCAAAACTCATTTGAAATCCAAAAGTACAAAATCTGGAGATTATTCATCCCTTTGAATTATTATTATTTTGCTCCCATTATTGATGATGATTGAGAATTAAATGTAATTCTACTGAGTTTGAAATCTTCCTACATTAAGGAATTGAACAACTAGAAATTACTCCAAAAACTTTCTTAATCATAGAGTCATTTCAGGATCTTGCTAAAAAAAATTTTTAACAAGGTAATTTCATGGTCATATATTGACTTGGTATGACCTCCCATTTTTTAATAAATGAAGAAACTGATGTAGAAAAGTATAATTATATAAGAGCCAACATATTAATGAACTTTTCAGTATGCTAGGCTGGCTTATGTCATACTTTATAACAGTAAACAGAATGATTCAAGATTCATAAAATATTACCTCCCCAATAAAAACAGATGGCTATTCTCTAGAGAATAGCAAACAAATGTATTACATGAGAACATCAATATTTATTATATAGATCATTAAAAAGAAATTAAGTAAAATTCTGAACTACAGACAGCATTAAAAATTCAAACATATTTAAAGAACTTACCTAAAAATAGTCAAATAAGCAAATAAAAATAACTGTTATATTGCCTTTTAGGGTCTGTTCTCAAAAGTCCCATAGTATCCCTTCTGCTGCTTCTATTTATTGAGGCAGTCATAAAGGCCCACCAAGCTTTAAAGACACAGGTGGGGGACAGGCAGAGACACACACGTCACGTCTTGACTGGGAACTTTCAAGAGCCTGTGGAATTGGAAACGTTGTTGCAGCCACTTTTGGAAAATTCAATCCACAATAGCAAGGCTCTTGCTGAATGTACTTGAGATAATTTTTAACTCAGTACAACTGTAGATAATTTATTTTAGTCTATATAAATACATTAAAAAACCAAGCTTAATGTAACATGAAATTGTAAATTAATCTAAAAGAGAAGCTTAGTCAAATGCATTTTTAAAAAAAGTGCTTCTAGCATGGTGAAAATGTGTGATCTTGGTTATTCATTTGGTTACATCTAATTGATTAATAAATGGATGTGTACTTTTGGTTGTAAATGTGTAAGCGAAAAAAGGTAGCAGCTATAACCACGGCTGTCTCTCTGCCTGCCTGTGTGTGTGTATTTATATATAAACGCACAGATATAACATATATTATTAAAGCTAATTCAGGAATATCTTTTTTTTTTAAATAAACTGTTTCTTTTTCATCAACCTCATTTCCATTTTCTGTTGAAGAGTGTGTGGAAGAGGGGCGCCTGGATGGTGCAGTCTGTTAAGGGACCGACTCTGTTTCAGCTTAGGTCATGATCTCAGGGTGGTGATATTAAGCCTCACGACCAGTTTCCACGCTCAGCAAGGAGCCTGCTTGAGATTCCTCCTCTCCCTCTGCCCCTCCCCCCTCCAATAAATAAATATGTCTTTAAAAATAAAAACAATTTTAAATTAGCATTAGAAAATAAAGAGTGTGGGGAAGAATAGCTTAAGACCACTCAGTGGTTGTTCCTACCCGTTCAGCAGCTGGAGCAGTGGTGCTGCCGTCCAGTGTTCGGGGGCAGGCGGGCCACTCCACTCCAGCAGACACAGAGGACCCCCGCATGCCTTCACACCCGTCTGGGCCCTCAGGTTGAGCAGGAGTAAATTCGGAGCCCGAGCAGTCCATTCACCCTGAAATTCTTCCTTAGTCACAGGCATTTCAGCAGCGGCCTGCTCCTCCTTTCTGATCCCTTCAGGATCTTTGTAGAAGCAGAGACCGAGCGGGACCTCCCACGGGGGTTCACGGACACGGCGCCGCGCATGCGCAGAACTTCCGGGCCAGCATCCACCCCAACAGCCCCTCTGAGGGAGATGACAATGTCCATATCGCGCGCAGGACAGTCTGTGTTCCCCAGCGCCAGGGCGGGCGGGTTAACCTAGGAGGCCTCCCTGAGCAGCCAGCGCTCAGCCCTGGGATCAGGAACCACCGGAAGTCCCGGCTTAGGGAAGGTTCCAGGAGCTAAGACGCATGTGGCAGGAGTGGCCTCAGTGGCAGCAGCAAACTTCAGCTCGCGGGTCAGTATTCACGGGGGATACAGCACTGATATCAGCTGGGTTTTCAATGGCAAGAAGGGCATGAGCTGCCAGCAGAAGCTTCTCCCAGGTTCTCCTCAGATTTATGAGGTAATGCCATCCTTTTTTTTTTTTTCTCTTTCATATTGTACTATGCTGTTTAGAAGTCAAGGCTGGTGCTGCCTCAGTGGGTTCCTGCGGCCAGGAAATTGAGCACATCCTCCTCCTTCATTTGCAGGACATCTAGGGCTCCAGACATTGTGGAAATTTCCCTTTAATTTATAAGGGAAATCCAGACAACATAATAGGGACCCCACTCTGCATAGCACAGAAAAGAAGGAATATCATTTTTGATAAATGATAAAGGTAATGATAAACAAAAATATGTAAAACATTATATTAGTAAATTAGATTGTACTCAGTGTATCTACAGTGAACGCTTTGTAGAGGAGACATGAATTTCTAGATCTGTAAGAACTCAGCTCTTTGAAGCTAAAGGTCACTGTTACGGGGTGAATTGTGTCTCCCCTCAAAATTCATATGTGAAGCCCTGATCCCCAGTAGCTTGAATGTGATTTTATTTGAAGAGAGAACTTTAAAGAGATAATTAAGCCAAAATGAGGCCAATAGAATGGACCTTAACCCAATATGAGTTCTGTCTTTATAATAAGAGATTTGGACATGCAAAGAGATACCGGGGCATGTATGCGCAGAGGGACGACCATGGGAAGACACAGCAAGAGGGCAGCCATCTGCAGGCCAAGGGGAGGCCCCAGAAGAAGCCAACTCTTCCAGCCTCCAGAACTGTGAGCAAATAAATTTCTGTTGTTTAAGCCACCTAATCAGTGGTAGTTCGTTACAGCAGCCTAATAAATGAATATAGTCACTCAATCCACTATTTGGAATTAGATATCTCTATTTTTCTAAATATACTATCAAGAGTTTTCTACCTGAAAACCAAATAAATGGGGGCAGGGGGTGGGGAGAGTCTATTCTTTTTAAAACTTCATGTTTCTCTGAGTTTCCCTCCTACTCTTTTGCCCCTCACGCACTCATGTCTGAAGCTTTCTAGCCTTGTGTGTTTGGGATTCTTTTATAAAAGACAGTTCTGAGTATATTCAAAGCATGCTATTACCACAATTCCCTAGGAAAACTACAACTATGGTTTAAGAGAAGTTTTATTATGAAGTTAACCTAAAATTTAAATATCATTTTGGTTATAATTTATCATAAAAAGTGAACAATGCGCAGTGGTAGGACCAGAGCATTTAAGACTCTAGTTAATAGCCATGAAAGGCATTTGCACTCCTCTGTGATCACAAATGCATTGCCCTTTCTGTACAACGATGATGCTACTATCACACAGTCATTATTTAAGCATAAGCTGGCAGGAGAAACAATAGTAACTAACAGCAAGCACCTTTGCTTCAATTAAAGAAGGAAAAATATATTCATAGTTTTTTTTATAAAAAGTTGCAAATGTTTGTGTCCACTTGCATAAGTAAATTGATTTGTGTCTACATATTTGTGTTAATATATGAATTAGGTGAATAAATTAAGCCATTTATGAGCTGTGTATCCCTGGATATATTCCTTAATCTAAGCCACAGTTCCCTTACCTATAAAATGGGGTTAATATATCTCCAAACGATGTTGTGGGGGGTATTAAATAAGAAAACATATGCAAAACTCTTGGTGGAGTGGCTGATTCATGCAAGAGATCAATAAAAGTTACTAACTATATGCTTTTATTATCATAAAGCTCAGACATTGAATTCCTCAAAGACCTTAGTTATCTTAGGGCCAGCATTATGCGCTAGAGAGAAGACTCTTAATGAGTATTATAGGTTGAATTAAATTACTGTAGTTTGGACTGAGCTAAAATACTTGGTATATTACATTTACTATTGCTTTTTATTTCTAATACTTTCTAGAAGTATTCTAGTAATGCAAAGAAAAAAATTATCAAGTAGTAAAGTATATAGCTGGGCAAAATAAACTACATTAAGGAATCTAATTCAGTTTAGGTTTGATTCTTATAAACCCAGTGCTTTTAAACAATATGTACTCAGTAACCACGTACTATAAGCAGACATGTTTCAAAGAAAATTAAATAACTTTGTTGATATTCCAATTTTCTTTGTTGATCAAAATATTTTTCCTTAGCTATCTAAAGTTGATGAATTTGATTTGTGAACTCAAAAGATTCAATCTTTGTTTCTGAAAAATGGCAAAACATTTTGCTAATTTTCAACTTTCAAGGGTCTGAAATCAGGTCAAGGCTCAAAATTGATAGTGGCACGAGTCCACTCAATTTAGCAAAAGTGTGTTCTCTCTGTTCCTCTCTAAATGTTACAGAGAATTCATTATCTCTTTTTTTACATTTAAAAAACTGAAACAATAAGCCAAGGATATCAACACATCATGAATTCATAATAGGAAAGCCTATTTTAATTATTTTTTTCTTGCTCTTACAGTTTACCGTAACAGAGGATTTCTAGAAAGGTGTATCAGACCCACAGAACAGAAAGGATGCAGTGTAGTGAGCAGATCACTAGGATGGAATTTAGGAATCCAGAATCCAAGCCTGACTCCCTACTTAAAGTCATATCATCTCTGGTAAAGATCACTAAATTTGTCCAGATCTCAGCCTTCTTTTCTGGAAAATAGAGAGTATGATTTATGTGTGCCCTTCTCTATGAGGATAAGATTATGCTTTGGAAAAAATGGAGAACACAATTTAAATATGAGAAATTTTTGTCTCATAAGTTGTCTACTATGGCATATATTTTTTTCTATGAAAGGAAGTATTGAGTAAGCCAGTGCACCTATAGATCTTGTGTGAATTTAATAATGTAGTTCTAATATTTACTGCATGCATATTTTGTACCATCTATCACCTGGCTA
Source organism: Ursus americanus (assembly GCF_024610735.1). Taxonomy (NCBI): domain Eukaryota; kingdom Metazoa; phylum Chordata; class Mammalia; order Carnivora; family Ursidae; genus Ursus; species Ursus americanus. The sequence continues at coordinate 30,091,259 of NC_142143.1, forward strand.
TCATCAACTAGGGATCTGAAATACATTACAGTCTAATTTAAAGTGCCACTACTAGGTAGTCATTATTATTCTGGTTTGATGGAACAAAAGCTACCAAGAGCATCATTCCTATATGTTTGGTCCACATGTGCAGGGGAAAAGTTCTCAACTGGAGCCAGAAAGCATTATTATTCCCATTTTAAAGATGGAGCATCTGACGCTCAGGAGGGTGAGTTGACCAAAGTCAAAAACAGAAGATCAAGTGACAGATATATAGACTCCAACATTGCTGGGAGGCAGAAACTGGAAGCTCCATTTAACCTCTGGGGAAACTGAGGCTCAGAGGGATTAAGGAATCTGCTGTAAATTTCCCAGGTGGAAAATGGTGAAGTCAGGCTTTAAACCCAGGTCTGTTTACTGGAAAGTTAATGTTCTTTCCACTAAAAAAATGAAACACATTAGATAAGTAAAATGTGCCTCCTCCTTTCATCTAATAAACAACTGTAAGTAAATCATTTTGTGTTTTACAGCTCCCTTGTTCACTTCCTCCTCCTTCCTTGGCTACAAAGCCTCTCCCTGCTCTTCCACCTGATTTAGCTGGTCTCCAAAAGTGAAACCTGTTCTATTTTCTTCCCAGAGAGGAAAGCTTATATAGCATTACACTTTCTGGGTTTTGGTTTTTTTTTTTTGTTTTTTGTTTTTTTTGTTGTTGTTGTTGTTTTGCTAGCCTTGCTTATATTGCTAAGAGTTCTTAGGATTATCTTCCTTAATGATGCCAGATCTTTGATATATTAGATTTAGGAGAACAGCTTCAGCATAAGGATGAATTGACAAAAACTCTTTATTGAACGTCAGATAGGAAAACTTTGTACCACTGCAAACCAAGATTTTAGTCAACCCTCTTTGTTTGCAATGTCCTACAGTGTCAATATTCTTTAGTGAACCTTCTCCCTAGGAAGCCTTCCTTCTTCAAATACCTTCTTTAGATTTACTGTCAGGTGCTTTATTGAGTACTTTATTTCTGCTCAATGCAAACTTTTTAGTTTCTCCTTTTCTACTTAGCACCATTGGAAACCAGATGAAAGGCAGCCTCTCACTTTGCACTGATAGTTGATCAAGATAAACTGAGAAACACAAAGGTTACAGAGATGATATTGTACAAGCTATACTAAGGTCAGGTAACCAGAAACCCAGTAACAGGGATTAGGGTAAAAATCAGCACGGATAATCTTCAGCTTCCAGTGTTTGCCCTGAAAAGACTCAATGCTAGCCTGTTTCCTTTGCTCTACATAAAAGAACCTTGTTCCGCTTTCAGAGTCCTTCATTGTCACGAAGTCAGTCATTTAAATCTGAGTCCTTAAGGACATTTTCCACGCTGAGAGTACCCCTTTGAAAGGTGTCTAATTATCCTATAGTCCTGACAGCTACCCAGCATGCCCTAGGACTTGACAAGTTATTTTCTACCTTTTGACCACACATGAAAACTCTACAATGTAAATACTATATGATCAGGAATATTTAACTCACATCTTAGCCCATAAATTCTTCTATTTAACAAGAAAGAGTCATTAATGGATGCAATAAAACATCATGATTAGAAGGATAGGTTTTTAGAGTCACTCAGGCACAAATTAAATCCAAGATTGGTCACTTTCTAGCTTTGTGACCTTCAGTGATCACTTAACTCCCTGTGGCTCAATTTCCTAATCTGTAAAACAGGGTAATTGTACCCACCTTATAGGTGGATTTGATCATCTTGCTTCTCTTTTTCCAAATAATGGCAATGATTAACAGCACCCTATACATAGTTTACTAAAACCAAAAAGTAACAGTTGTGTTAGGATTATTGCAAGGATTATTGTGTAGATCACTATAAAGATTAAATAATATATGCAAAGTACTCAGCATTTGGTGTGTGTTCCATAAACAATTATGAACTGGCCTCAAGCCAATTTAATAAACACAACTTTTAGGTTATTTGTGGTATGTTACGTGGCCACCAGACCATACTGAAAGCAAATCACAGACCAAATTCTGTATCACATATAGACTAGTATATTGACAAATAGACACAACTTAGGTCACACAACATATTCTTTAAAGCTTGATGAAGTCCCAGCTTTTTGTACAGCTAAGTGCTCTCATTAACAGCTTGCATGAAATATTTACTCAAGACAGACACATCATTAGAAATCCTCCCACACCAGTGACTGGAATCAGTCTCATTATGGCTGAAGTTGTGAGTATCATTTCTACCGCCAAAGGCAGACTTCCTTGAAATCTTATACCCTATTCCTGTCTATGCCTCTGAAACAATTTTATCCAATCCATATATCCTGAAGAGCTTTAATATTACCAATGAGCCTTTCTTACATGAATGGTGTTAGTCAATAAGCAACAATTGTCCTGCCTAAAAAAAATTATTTTGCCACATAGTGTGCTATTTATGAACAATATCTAACATTCTTATTTCTAACATATTTCCAAAATCTATAAATAAGGTAGATTTGTATGGTATAGATACAGATAACAGAAGTAGTAGCATCAGTATTCTCTAGAGCATGGAACTTCTAGTTAGAAAGCTAGCTGGCTAGCCCTGGGCCAAAATTCTTCAATAGAATGCGTACAGCCCCTGGGGGATGTACCTTCAATTAAATCACACATACACACACACACAAAACCATCCTACATATTTTAAGGTAAATGAAAGGTATCACAGCAATGATCAGTCCAATTTAAGCATGCATTCTTTATAAGTGAAAAAGAAAGTACATATTTAAAAATTAATTGTTATGACAACTATAACCTTACTTTTATTCACTGTCTCACACTGTCTCACCTGGAGTGTGATCTTCAGAATCAGAAGGGTGGTATCTCGGATTCACCATAGGAGCCTTCCTAGCATGGAATGGCAGTTTTGAATGGAAACAGAATAAAGAAGAGGAAGGTAGGTGAGGGTGGCTGGTGTACGTGGCTAGTGATGACAATGTCTAGGGCTTCGTAGCCATTTTAAAGTTGGATCTCTAGATTCTGAAAGCCCTCTCTTTCCTCAAGGTCTCTGGAAAACAGGTTGAAAACTGGTCAAGATCCCCATAACCTCTAAAGATGGGGTCATTACAAACAGTTTCTAGCTGAGGGAAAACACGGACAGTGAGGTACATTGTGAACAAATGTCTTTTATCCAAACTTGATAAGTGGTCTGATGACGCTGAGAGAGACATGAAAAATATGCTACTTGTCTAATTAAATTGCACATCCACTAAAAAAAAAAAAAGAAAGTATCTACACTGCTTATTTCAGATTTCGGAACCCACAAGAGTAAAGTTGTCTACTACCTAGCCACCTTAATGTCAAACCCATTCTTTATCACCTAAAGACACTCCCCCAAAAAAGAAAGAAGGAAAGAAAAATTCCAAATATGTGACAGCTTTTCTGACATTCCCTGTTTATAGTTTTTATAGAAAGAGATAACTGGGGGAGTTGCATTATATCTTGTCCTAGAGCTTTACAAAGTAGTATATTTACCTGTGTCTCCACACTCTTTATTAACAGTGCCATTCAAAAGTTGTACAGAACAAAGTTGTCAATTAGGAAATAAGCCATGCTCTAGAAACTTCTCATATAAATGATTCATTAGAAAACACATTTCAAAAGAGGAATATAGAAAAGAACATTGCCACAGCTGGAGCCACAAGTCTCTTTTAAAATCAGATAACTGAAATGGGTAACATCACTGCCAAAAACACCAACGTAAATTAATGAATTTATCTAATCCACATAAAAGTTATGAGACATATATGAAAGTCATAACCAGGAAAATTATGCAAAAATGTACAATTAGACAATATATTTTTTAAATGTCATGGAGCAGAGGGACCTCTGGTAAAATATATAAAACTTGTAACATTTCATGGTATTCGAGCATCTAAAATATATATATGCTCAACATTGTCCTATATTCTGGGAATACAGACTATAGAGAAGCATATTCCCAGAATATACATAACATTTAGAAAATCAATTTCAACTTTTCTTCTTCTTTAGAAATCCTTCTCTGAATAATCTTTAAATCATTTTCTTATTAATAATAAATCACTCTTCACTATAAACAAGGGTGGAATATTTACTCTTTGACCTTGATTCCTTAGAGGTAGTGCTTCTGGACTAGTGTTTCATAAGTTAGTTCTGGAGATGTGGATTCTGCCTCTCATTCAAATTAGCTCTTTGTGGCCTCAGTTTCTTGATCTGTGGATTAACTATGTAAACTACATTTATCAAAATTGACTTCTAGTTCTAAAAACTCTGTATTGGGACGCCTGGGTGGCTCAGTCAGTTAAGTGTCTGCTTTCAGCTCAGGTCATGATCCCAGAGTCCTGGGTTTGAGCCCTACATCGGGCTCCTTGCTCAGCAGGGAGCCTGCTTCTGCCCTGTCTGCTGCTTGCCCTGCTTGTGCTTGCTCTCTCTCTCTCTCTCTCTCTTTCCCTCTGTGTCAAATACATAAATAAAATCTTTTAAAAAAGTAATAAATAAAAACTACGTATTCATGAAATAAGTTTCTGAAATCTCTAAGGAATAGAAAAAGACAAGCAAACTTTATATAAGTTAATTGAAATAATTATACCTCTTTTATTAGAAAATAAATTTTGAGTCAAAAAATGTTAAACGTTTAGTAGCAAACATAATGACATGAAAACATAGCTGTTTTATGAAACCCTATTTCATATTCTCTCTCTAGAATGTTCCCATCAAATTCCCACAGCTCACTTTACTCTTTTACTCATCACATTTTGAATAATATCTTTTTCTCCTTCACTGAGTGAAGATTCGTGTATTACAAATTAATTTTCCATTAATTATAAACCTAATTAAGGCTATAAAGAATGAACAGACACTCTGCTTCAAAGAGGAAGTATTATTTGAACCAGGATTTGAATGATGAAAAGGAGATTTCAGACAGAAAATATAAAAAAGCTACTGCAGGAACAATGTGAACACAGAAACAAAGGTGTCAAAGAGAAAATGTTAAGAAGTCCAATATGGCTAGTTAGATGGAAGTGCTGATATAGCAGACCCACCTGGGGAGCTATAAATATTGTGGCCAAATTGTGAGGAACTTTGGATTTCATTCTCTAGGTACTGAGAATCAAAATACATTTATAGACAGTGAGGTGGTATGATTAGATTTTTACAGATGCTACTGAAATGTTGCCTGTGAAGTTGAAATGAACTGAAATAAAAAAAGACCATGGACAGGAGGACCATTGGTGGATCTGTTGAAATAATTTAAGTGAGATTCATGAGACTCTGAAGTAGGGCAGTGGATAATGGAAATGGATATTATGTTTTAAAGGAAATTATTAGTCATCTGGAGATATTAAAAAATACTTGTCAAATTGATTAATGAATAAATGATATGAATTATTTCTATAAAATTAAACTAATAATTTAAAATATGCCAGGAAATTCCTTCTTGAAGATCCATTGGATTTCTTTTCTCTCATATTCCTACTAGAATGTTTAAATTTTAGAATTTCTTGATATCATTTTTTTTTTGGGCCATAATGGCTAATATCTTCTTGATTATTTGATAGATGTAGAGGATAATGATCTATCTATATTATAATTATCTCCATGGAACACTATTTTATTTTGTCAATCAAACTCCATTTGCTAGATAATCAATATTTATTGATAATTCTAAATAGAACATTCTGAATTAATATTATGGACATGTCTAGAATTTCACAAAAGAGTGTAAACAATGTTTTTTTTAAATCCCTCTGATTTGATATTATCCAGGTTCAACTTTTTTCAGAAATGTAACTATTTACTGTTGATTTTTAAATTGGGCCTAAGGTTAATTTTTAGCCACAATATAAAGGAAAAAGAAGGCCAACTACCAGTAATTGAAGTGTTTAGTATCCTTGGCAATATTTGCTAATCTTTTTTCCACAACCAAGAAAAAAATGAACAAATGGGTTTGATGATATTCCCTGAATACTAGAAAATATGGGTTTTTCAAAGAATACTCCATAAACTGATGTTTTTTTCATCATTTTTAAGGCTGGTAAAATCACACACCTATAAGGATAAAGGAAGATTCACATGTTTGTAGTTTGGCAACTCTACAGGAAAGAGATAATCTTTCCAATTAACTTTAACAGATAAGTCCCACAGTGGATTCTGATTGGTCCATCTTAGGTGACATAGTCCTACCTTACCAATCCCCACGTGGGGCTGTAGGGTGGGGGAAGGGGGGAGAACAGAGCCTTGCCAATTCCAATCCCTCATGAAAGACATGGAATCCACTGTGAATTCTACTGGAAAGAAGTGGGGGTGCTGATAACAGAGAAGAAGAATAGGAAAGTGTGCTGGGCCGATAATAAATGCTCACCATAGTCCATATGCTTGGATTAGAGCAATGTTTTTTCTACTTACTGTATGAAGGACCTTTAAGAAACTACTTTATCTTGTTGGTTCTCAGTATCCTTATATATCAAATAGAAAAATTATCTCCCTTACATGATTGTTGTGAGAAGTTAGTGATATAGTATAAACTAAGGGCCTAGCATAATCCCTGCCTCATGTCTGGCATCAGTAACTTAATTAGAACAGTATTAAGAGATTCACTATGTTCTGCTCACTGGACTTGACACTGAAGATAAAATAATGAGTGAGGACAGTCATAGTCAGTGACTTTAATCAAATAATCACCCAGACAAATGTTAAACTGCAGCTGCTTTATAAGTGCTACACAAGAGAAGGAATTCATACTTGAGTTTATATTAAGAAGGGAGTTCACTGAATCAGAGCTAAAGAAAGCCTGCCTAAGGAAGAGAATATAGAGAATATTGAATTGAGATCTAATGAGGATGAGAAGATATTTACTAGGCAAAGAGAAAAGTGTTAAGCAAAGTGGTGTAAGGAAAGGAAGGAGATATGCAGAGGCTCTGAAAAGGGAAGGAATTATGAGGAACAGAAAGAAGGCCCTTGTCTGAGCAGGAGAGCACAAAAGTAATTGACTTTGGAGAGGCAGCAAAGGCCAGACCCTGGAATCTGTGAAGCCTTTGCTAAGGTATTTATTTCTTTATCTCAAGAGCAAATGACAAGCCACCAGAGAGTTTTCAGTAGAGGAAGTTACATAATCAAAACGTGATTCTTATCCTCCATTTTCATCTCCCCAAGAGATGGGAATGGATAGCAACCCTCTAGTCTGGCCTGGTGAGACAATAACAGTTTCAGTTTGGGATGCCTGTTTTTTTAAAGAAAGGTATTGAAAACAACACGTGTGTCTAACACAGGGCAGTCACAAAATGGTGCATGAACAAAGCTGTTTCACATGCATGAGACAAGACTTACAAGACTTATTTACTAAATTAGACCTGTCTCTTAACAACAACAAATATTACACTGAAAAACATAAACTGTTTCCAACAATTAATCAAAAACAGCATGATGGACAAAGTAGCATTGAAAGAATGCAAGTAAAGACGAGATTATCATGGAGAGACTTTCTTCCAAATGTACCAAATGTTGAACTCCCTGAACCCTATATTTCTGGAAGAAAACATTCCCCATGTCTCCTATCCACTTGGGGCATAGCCGTGACACTTGTTCACTTTTAAGTAGCTCCTGGTTTCCTTCTGCTAAGGGACTGGATACTGGCCTGTGTCTCCTCCAAAGGCCTGCCTTAAAGGGAGATCTCAGTCTTTCTGACCCACTTTTGACCTCCCCATAAGCTTGCTGGAGAACCTCTGAATTGCATACTAGCTCTTTCTAATCTCTTTGATATCTGCTTTTTATTCTCTTGATTTCAAATAACATGATTATACAGCAAAACTGCGCTGCAGAATATGAAGGAAACAAAAGAGATAGTTATAGATAAGAAAGTCAGTGATGATTTAAATGTAGCTAGAGCCATGGAGCTGTGCAGGTGGGAGGAGGAGACAGAACTGACAAGGGAAACGAAGGGAAGGAGGGAGATAGGGAGTGACAGAGTGAGAGTACACTATAGAAGATGAATATATTGAGTACTGAGATGAATGACTTAGTTGAATAAAAAGAAATTCACCTGAATTTCTGAGAGGTTCACCTCCTGGTTTCTTTAAACCTGGCCTGATTTATTAGCCCCTCCTTCCTATTAGTTTCATAAAATTAGTATGGTTAGATTGATGTTTGCCAATTTTTGTAATTTTACCAACTTCATGATTTTTGTCATATACATCTTCCCTTAGTACTAGTTTTTACTTCTTCAGTATTATACATTAAACTGTCTTTAAATTGACCGTTTACATTTTTTTTCCAAGAAACAACTTGGAATCATCTGTTTGATGTGATATATATGCATATTATAGATGTATACATTTAAATATATATACATTTTAATTCATACTCATTTGATAAAATAAACAAAAATATTAATCTGTACACCACCTAAAATCATCCTGGGAACCTTTGCAGCTATGCATGTCACACTGCTATACCCATGTTTTGAGGCAAGGTCATAGAGCCTGCAGCAGAATCTGAAAGGATTTGAGGCAAGGTCATAGAGCCAGCAGCAGAATCTGAAAAAAACATTTCTCATACCCATTTCCTTTTCTATTAGAGTATAGTAATACATTTCAGGAGTGTAGATCCTTTATGCATTATATACATTATATATATGTATATGTGTGTGTGTATGTGTGTGTGTATATATATATATATACACATGTATGTGTATATATATGCATGCAAGTGTTTGGGAGATTTTGGCATAGCAAAATTACCCCTAAGGGATGGTGAAAATTGGGATTACCCGGGAGGAGTCATTAATTAAATGATTTTCTAATACCGTCATACTTGCTTCTGTTTTCAGGCTTCTTTCCACTTCTGCTAAACGTGGTTTTGCAGCACCATTCTAATTGAAAGTAAAAACGATTGTTTAATACTGTGAACTTTCTTGTGGTCCTTTTTTTCAAACATCTATTTTCATAACTATGGATCGGGAAGTAGTCTTCTAGTTGGGAGCTCCAGCCACATAGACCAAAGCACTGTGGAAGGAGGCACAGTGACATACCAAATCCCCAAGTTTGTTTGCTATTAAGTGATGTGGTACACAGGATAATGACCCCCCCCCCCCCAAAGATGTCAACATCCTAATCCCTAGAACCTGTGAATATGCTCTTACCTGGCAGAGGGGAATTAAGATTGCAGATAGTGTTAATATTGTTAATCAGCTAACTAAAATAGGCGGATTTTCCTGGGTTATCCACAAGGCCCTTAGAAGCAGAAGAGGGAGACAGAAGGGAATGTCAGAGTGGTTTGATGCTAGAAGAATTCAACTCACCTTTACCGACTTTGAAGATGAAGGAGGCCACGAGCCAAAGAACGTGGACAGCTTCTAGAAGCTGAAAAAGGCAAGACAAGGAATTCTCCCCTAGAGCTTCTATGAGGAATGCAGCACTGCCAACACTTAGCCCGGTGAAATCCATCTTGGACCTCTGATCTCCAAATTGTAAGATAATACACTTGCGTTGTTTTAAGCCATTAAATATCTGGTTATTTGTTACAGCAGCCACAGAAAACCCAGGGAGCTTCAAATTTTACCTAGTTTCTTGTGCTCTCATGGTTGTAAGTTTGGCATATTTATTTCTTAACAAAAGCACGCTGAACTAATTAATGCAAATTTGGAATCCTACTTTCATTAATACACCTAATTCCTAAATTTATACATTATTCTTGTTCCAAAAAATTATTGATGTTATGTCTGGTTAACATTTTCTTTTAAAAAGTTAACACAATTCTTTTTAATGGTCTCCAGGTATAAGAACAAAAATAGAAGCGTTTTGGAGAGGTAATAAAATACTTGTTCTAAGCATTTTTTTAAGGTTATACAGCCAGAGGGCTCTGGATTCAAATTAAGCTGTACCATTTACTAGCTGTGGTTTGGGAAAATTGACCTAAGCCTCTGTTTCATCATCCATAAAATGGGAATAAAAATGGTAGGACCTTTACAACACGTTTGAGGAAAAGATTTAACAAAATAATCTACCAAAAGTCCTTTGCATGACACCTGGTATGTAATTAAGTGCATCACATGCTGGTGTTAGCTATTATCACTGTTTTTAGGGCATTATCTTTCTGATTTCGAAAATCTCTCTAACAAAAAAGTACGACTTTCATACACTTGCTGTTATTGACTTGCACATTTAATAATCTATGGCTTCTCTTTTAATGTTAATTTCTAAAGAAGCAGCAGCAAACCATTCTGAAAATAGCATCTCCCTTAGCAATACTTAACCCTGAGTCAAGTTTTTTAAAATTATAAATATTCATTCACTAAAGTAATTCTTAAAAATAAAATAGAGGGAATAAGACAATGGGCGAACAACAGATCCCAATTAAGCTCCCCCCGCCCCCAAGGCGGGGTGGGGTGAATTCTTTGCTAAGCACCCAGTGTACTCTAGCGAACCGCCTCAGTGTAAAAAGGGGGAGCTCCCAGCTCTCCTTAGCTCGCGTCTGTCCCCGGGCGGTGCCAGGTAAACCCTGGCGGAGCTGAGAGGCCGGGCTGGGACTCGCTGCGCCCTGCACGCGGCGCGAGCTGCCGCTGCAGGTTAAGCTTCACCCTCGGCGCCCTCGTGGCTTCCCTCTGGTGTGCGTTCGCGGCGGCCAGGCAAGGGTAAGCGCTTGGCCTGATTTGTTCAACTTCGGGGGCATTGGCCGCGCTCTGGCCGGCCTCCCGGGTCTCCCCCCGTGCCCCTGCCCCGTCTTGCTTCCCCGGGGCTCCGGAAGGGAAGGAGGCGTGTCCGGAGCAGGCGGGAGGGACCGGTATAAAAGTGCTGGCTGCGCGCCGGCCCAGGCTTCACTTGCCGCCTTGCGCCGGGACGAGGAGCGCTGCGGGAAGCACGGGCGGTGGAGAGGGCGCTGCGCTCGGGCTACCCAATGCGTGGACTACCTGCAGCCGCTGCTCGTGCAATATGCTGGAGCTCCAGAACATCTAAACGGAGTCGCCACACCGCTGCCTGGGCTGGATCACAGCGCTGCCTTTCCTTATGAAGAAGACACAAGTGAGTAGGGCGCGCCGGGAGCTTGCCGGCTGTCCTAGAAAATCGCGCCCGGAGCCTGGGGGAGGCCGGCTTGTCTCGGCACCCGCTGCCGGGGCTTGTGGGGCTGTGCCCGCCGGACGAGCCAAGAGGGTGCGAGGGAGGCGGGCGTGGCGTGCGAGTCGGAGCCGCCCTGGCCGGGTGAGCCAGACAGAAGGAGTGGGAGCGATGAGAGGGAGCTGGTGTCAAGTTTGGAGCCGCAGCCGTTAAGTTTGGAGCTGTCAGTCGGAACCGCAGTTCCTGTAAAATGGAAGGATCTGCTCTTTGGCCGGAGAGTTAAGTTATCAGGAGAAGGCATTTCTCTGCACGGGAGATATTTTCCCGTGGATTCCGGGAGCTTACAAAACCGCTCCCAGCGCACTACGCTCGCTCACTGTCGAACGCAGGTTTTTGTGCAGCCCCTAGGTGGGCGCGGGGCTCGTGCGGACTCGGGTGCAGCCGCGGGAGTGAAGCCAACAGGAGAGAACCTGCCCGGCCAGCCCGGAAAACTTGGCTCTGCGCGGTCTTTGCCAGGTTTGCGGCTCTGGGTGAGTTTCCAGAGAGCCATAGATGGGGTAATACGACCACATTGCATCCACCTTCTTCCATTACAGAAGAGGAAAAAAAGTTTGTTGTTGTTTTGTTTTGCTTTTTAAATAGGCACCTCTAATGATACTTATTGAGGTAATTCCCAGTGTAGCTGAATTGTGCATTATACATAAACACTGTGAGTAAAGCACCGCCCAGGGGTACAATTAGACGTTCTTTTTCCCCTTGAAGCAAATATCTGGCTTATAGTTTGGAAGGGGCTGCCACGGTACTCCCACCCACAGTTCCTTTCTCCATTGGAGTTCTTACCTCTCCCTACTTCTCCCCTTAGGAATTTATCTGTGTATCTGCTGCGAGTTGGGTAAAGCTGCCCTTTCACCCCCCAAGAGGATCTATCAGAGACTGCAGTTCCGAGGGGTGGCAGTGGTGGGGATAAAAGGAAATTGAGCATTTGTCCAAATCGTCTGTTTAGAATGAAGGTATCCATGTGTTGAAAATGCTTTACTGAATGAACTGCTTTGTATCCTATTTTAAATTGACGTGTGGGCCTGGGAAATGTACACATTCAGGAGGAAGTAGGAAGAAGGGAGCGCAGCGCACAGGTGTGGAAAGGGCAGGGGGAAGGGACGTCGCCTGGCAGAAAGGAGGTTTGTGCAGTCTGGAGGGCAGCTGCCCAAGACTGAGGAGCGGAGCACAGGTTCCTCTGGCAAGCAGGTTCGTTTGTAGGCAAAGCATTGAACACCACACCCAGGATCACCCCACTGTGCTGTTGAAATGCAAATGTGAATGACTGGCACCGAAAGAAAAGTTTTAATGTAATTATTTGACTTGTACAAGCTTTCTGCTTTGTGGAATAGTAAGGGCGGGGGACCAATTCCTTGCTATAGTAGCATCTCCTCACATGAATGATAGTGCTGAGAGCCCGTGGAGAAACCGCTACCTTCTAGCTGGGCGGGCGGGGTGGGGTGGGGGAGCCTAAACCTTCTTATTTAAACAAGAACACAGGAGACAGATCAGGTTAATGTCCAACACTCCAAAGGGAGACGATGTACTATCATGTCACTTTGAGAGTCAGTAGGATTGATGATCCTTGCACCCTTGCTTTGCAAAACAAATGTGAGCTCTGTAATCTCCTTTCTCACTTTGATTAAATGGCTGTGTAAATCGGATTACATGGAATAATTGAAAACTAGAAAGAGGTTGATCTAGCCTGAAACGCTGTGGCGTTAGTGACTCAGTGCTGCCGACCAGGGACATTTGAGACCGCTAAGTATTTTAGAAATGTGACCTGCTCCAACCAAGTTAAAGTGCAAGCCCTTGGGGGATCTTGCTGATGTTAAAGGGTTTGCAGGCAAAGGAGGGTAGTGCCCTTGTTGAATGAAGGCATTCATTGCTTGGGATCTAATGACCTTCAAGGTTTCCTTTAAGGATACTTCTAGCAATTCCACATTCTTGCCACTGCAAAGGAAGACGCTTGGAAATAGTAGGAAATCAATAAAATCATGGAAATAGGGGAGGGGGGTAAGATCCTCCTTCATATTGTTAAATTTCCTAATCCAAAAGTTAGGATGAAATTTTCCATGCAATTTCTATGTGGATGGAGAATAGCACAAGGAAATTAGACATTAATAAGTAAGGTCATTTGTTCTACTACATCAAATGTTATCCTTGCCAGGGCGGAATGTCTATTAATGTTCAACAGTTTAAGTAATCGTTTATAAATATGGCATCAATACCAAAGTTCTATCATAAGGCAAATGGTTCAGTATGTTTCCAGTACCCAAGATACAAAATAAGAATTTAATAACTAATAATAATAATAAACCTGAACTTGAATTATAAGCTCTCCAAGAATCCCAGGGACACCAGGCATTCTGGCTTTTTACTCAAGCCAAGTAAGTGTGGAAATTCCATCAACAACCACTTGGGGTTTGATAAATGATTCTGTCATTTATTTAGCTTCAGTATTTGGAAAATAATTACATGGGCAATAGTCCTCAGGAGCAATTGTAACAATAAATTGAATCAGAAGCCTACAGAAATGAATGTGCTTTGTATTTTTCAGATTTTATATGTTTCTGATTGTGTTTTATTCATATTGTGTGATTTTTACAGTTTCACAAGAGAATTGTGGCTCTGGCTTAAAAAGAACATCTATTTCAATGTGTAATCATTTTTTTTAATGTAATGCTCTGATATACTGGTATATTAAATAACAATTGTGCAGCATATTTGGCAAGACCAATTAGAAAAGAGCTGTCAGTTTAATGGGCCTGGCGCCATGTTTATCGATGTTGTACTTATATTTTAGTTTTGAGATGGTTTGTGAGCGTTTTCATGACTGCTGTCAGTTTGAAAAATACTAAGACAGGAAAAATTCATCTTGCAAACAGTGTAGTAAGGCCATTTTAGGCACACATTAGTTCTCAAAAAGAAACAAATAGAATGCTTGTTAGTTATTCCAAAGAAAATATCCTCTTTTCTCTTTATGAAATTTGTCATCTGTGTGATGATGCACATTTATAGAAAAAATTAACATTTATGAAAAGAATATTTTAAAATTTTGTCCTTAAAGTCACTCAGTTTGGAATGTGTGCTTTGAATAATTCTAATTTATATACTTTTAATTGATACATTCTGCCAAGACTTTAAAAGTCAAATGCTAAGTCAATTACACTTAATAGAAAACAAGGAAAGTAACCATATGGAAATCTGAGGGCCTGAGCCAAACCAATTAAAATTGCTAAATTTTATTTATGTCTAACTACCGATTTGAAGATAGCAATTGTGAGTCACATTTTTTCCTCTAATGATAAGTGACTGAAATTCTTCCATCACCAGAAATAACGTTAAAAAAAAAAAAAAAAATCCCTACCCAAATAGCTAGTCAGAATATTGGAGGAAAGTTTCTTGCATGGTCCATTGAACCCCACTGCATGTGCCTTCCCCATCCCTGTCTAGGGAGTACCCAAGCTATAATGGAAAGATCCTAGGCTCTTGCTTTTGAAGACTTAAATTCTGATTTCTGTTTTACCACTGGTAAGACAAATGACCCTCAGACAAATGGTTAGACTTCTTAGGATTTCCAGTTTATATTCTGTATGATGATTATCAACTAGTTATAAAGATTCTTCTCATATGATTATAAAGGATTAAACAAAATTTTATATAGGTCTTTATTCCAGCACAGTGGCTTACTGTAGTTACAATCAGAATTTATTGTCCCTGAGAAGAGAATTGCCTTGCCGGCAACTTATAAGCCAGAGAAAAACTGGCTATTGGGTCTGAATGATGCTTACCAGCAAAGCAGAGAGACCAGGTTTTTATAAATCTGATCTGTGGATTCAGTGCCTCCCATTATAGGTTGTCATCTGTTTACAGACTGTAATTAACACGTAGCAAACTAGGATTATCTGAAAACAAAGGCACTATGTGGCATGAGAGATGTTAAACCCTTTTTGTGGTATGAGAGATGTTAAATCCTTTAAAGTTTTTCTTTAAAGGTAAAACCGAATAAGAGCATTAGAATTGAAAATAAAAATAGAAACTGGAAATATTACTGTATCTGATTCACTTCCATATTTCCACACTCTTGCTTTCTAAGTTGCCCTGGTATGATTTTGAGGGTTTATTATAGACTAAAGATACTTGCTCTTCTGGGGGAGGACACGCATTCATTTCTGCAGGGTGTCTTTACCAGGCAACATGCAGTAACTTTTTTTTTTTTTTCATTATGCAAGTTTGTGAGATTTTTTTTTTTCTTTTCTCGATTACCTTAATGTTCCCTTTTGTAAATGAGGGTGTAAAGCATTTGGATATAAATCTGAGGAATGATCTTTTATCTTTGTTTTCCAGTACATGAATCATGAGCAGCTGCAAGAGACTCTTTTTTTGCTGTTAGTCACCTGTGTAGTCAGAACAGTTTATAAAACAAATTGAGGGAATGCCAGGATGCTTTTATAATCTGTGCTGTTTTCAGAGTTATTTTGTATTGACTTCGTCTCATAGAAACCATTGACTGTAGTCTTACTAATCTATAGATGCAGCAAGATGTTTTTGCTTTTTCACTTAAGTATGTGTATACTAAAAACTGTTTACAAGGGTTAGAAGTTTGAGAAAATTGTCATTATGTTATCTCTACCTATTTCCTTCTGTCAGAAAAGAGGAGATGGGTGGGGGTGGGTGATTTTCTTATAATTAGGCCTCATGGGTCTTTTTTTAAAATCACAATGTATGTCATCTAAAGAAAGACTGTTCTTTATGTAGCTCTCTTTCTCTTTTGGCTACATTTTACTATTTTTCTAGGTTGCCACATTGACTTGGATATTAGGGGATGGAGTTCTTTTAGTAGCCCAGATACTATGTTGTATGACGTTGGGAGGTCATTTTAATCTCTTCCAACCTTGGTTTCCTCAACTGTAAAGTGAGAAGGTAGGAGTAGGTGATTTCTAAGTTCCTTCCAGTTCTAAATTTTTTTATTTCTAAGATACTAGTAAAATAAAGGTTTGAACCACATGGCATTTAAGCTTCCTTTGATTTGGAGACTTATGTAGCCATTGCTTTGGTTTGGTGTGAATACAAATTATAACCATTTTTTATGATTGTGAACCAGCCAATGGGGAGAAATGAAAGAGATTTAAGTATAGGATGTGTACTTTTAGCCATTTGACCTACTACCTGATAATTCTCTATAATAAGAATGGTATTTATACTTCCTATTTTAGCAATATCCGTAGTTGAAGAGGATCTTTTTCTCTTCTAATCTTTAAATTCTTTAGGGGAGGAAGAATCCTAAGGCAAGGTCAGCCAGAGTAGGTAAGCTTACAAAAGGTAACGAATGCCTCCCAGTATTTGCTTCTCTTTGCTGCCCCTGCAGTCTTCAGCATCTGTGTGCCGGGAGTGGAAAATGGAGAGAATTTGGTCATGCACTAGAAATATTAGTAGGCAGAATCAGAAGAATGGGTCCTATGTGCAGCTCTGGCTCCAGTGCCCATCACTAAGTCTTAGTAGTCTTGGGCAAGTCTTAGGCAAGTCATGGGCAAGTCACAGGCAAGTCTCTGAGTGGTAGTAGTATCTGTGAATTGCGCCCTCGAGTTAATCCTGAAAAGATAGTGAAGAGGAGGGGTCTGTAGCTGGATGCACAGAAGCTGAAAAAAGAAGGAGCAGCCCTTTTGCTTCAGGGGAAAGACAGTTCCCATGGATGATACTTGGCTGAGTCTTTCCGTGCCCTGGCTTTCTGCAGATCTAATACAGTCTCTGGAACACCTCTCTCCTGCCTTCTTTCCTTAGCTTTTCTCTGAAACTGACATTAGCTGAGGGTTGGGGCAGACCTAGTAGCCAGCAATAGGTTTTCCTTAGCAGTCTGGAGCCATGACAGCCCTTTTCTTGTTGACTTGAGAATATTTGAAGATCAGTTGGACCTCTCCACCAGACAAGTGACCATGGAATCCTCAGAAAATAGAGTCATGACAATGACAGTAACGCTCTTCTCTAAATGCCCGCAGAGTCAAGTCAGCTACGTACTAAGACAAACAAAACAAAAGGCACTGATCCAGACAGTTAAACAAGTAGCAGTAGCTATATACCAGCCACCTGGATGCAGGAATTCAGCACTTGACTTTGCAGGTGTAACTGTTGCCCTGGGGCTTTCATTGCTGCGGGTTAGAATGCTGTCTTAATGGGAGCAGTTCGGGTTCCTTTTCTTTGTTCCTGGTGCACAGACAACAGCTCAAACATCCAGCAGTCCCCTTGCAAAGAATGCCTTGCTCCCATGGAAAAGGGAGTAAAAGGAAAGAGCTAGAACAAACCCACCGCCCCTGCTCACTTGAAAAAGCAAGCCTCAGTCTGTTTCACCTTTGCAAAAAGGGCATACCCTCTGCATAATGTGCCTCCCCCTGCAGACCTGGGAG
Source organism: Ursus americanus (assembly GCF_024610735.1). Taxonomy (NCBI): domain Eukaryota; kingdom Metazoa; phylum Chordata; class Mammalia; order Carnivora; family Ursidae; genus Ursus; species Ursus americanus. Next base: position 30,108,759 of record NC_142143.1, read on the forward strand.
GAAAGAGCACAGCCCAGAGGGGGCCGTTGTATTTGTCTTGTATACACACACTCTGTCGACGCTTCCAAGAGCAAAAGTTCATCTTCTGAACAAAAGCCCTGTGGGTGCTGAGAACTTTTGGCTCTTTTTTACCTTGACGTAAAATCTCTGAAGCCAATGATGACCTTTCCATTTAAGTGCCTTGACTAAACTCCAGGAAGGAAACTCCTCATAATTGCCTTGTTTCTCCTAATGCAAACGTTTGGATGGTATAGTGACCAGCTCACCTATAGCAATGACAATTTAATAGTGGCTCTCTATTGTGAGGGTCCCCCTTGTGCTGAGTTTTCCACTGCTTCCTTGGGGTCCCTTTCTCAATGCCCTCCTAAGCAACTGCCTTGTGAAAACACAGATTCCTTGCTTTCCAAGAAGAGTGTTGCAGAGAAAGTGGGTTTTGTTATGAAGGCCTTGCCCCCCCCCCCCCCCGGGATGTGTTGTCCATATGGATGGCTATCAAAATTTATATTTACTGCAGACCTTCAGATGAGGGCAGAGGGAGGAAGGATGGCAAGGTTTCATATGAAATGGTTTCTAATGTGATCTCGAATACCCAAGGATTGCAAAACAAGCCTTGGCAGTCACACATCATTATTTAGGGTTCTGTGTCAACCTACAATTTAATGCTTCTGAAATAGTCAACACATGAGGGATTTACATTTTTGATGATCAACTAAAACTTCCTGTGATTGTTGAGTTTGGATCTTCTGGTGATTTGAGAAAATGGCTCTATTTGGCCCTGTCCAGACATCTCTGATGTGTTCCGTTAAGTAGTGAACGGACGAACACCTGTTATTTGACTGCTTGTTAGATAAATTATCACAGTAGAGGGGAGTGGCTGGTGCTTTCTGCCTCCAGGTGGTCCAAAGTGGGCACTGAAATGCAGGAATAAAAAGGGAGCTTTTCATGAAAAATGAAAAGTAGGTTATTAGCATGTTTTTAATATTAGATGAAATAAATTCTATGTAGAAAAGCACAGGGCTACAAAATAGGGTTTCTGTAATTCTTGTTTTTGCAATAATTTAACAGGTTTGTTGTGTTGTATTTTTTTTAATTTTTAAAATTTTTCATTTTTTAACCTCTGCCCAGGAAAATCTTTTTAAGATTTTAGTGCATATTTGTTTATAATGTTCCATGACTATAGTACTATGTCTTCACAATATTCAGAAAATAGTAGACTTCCGGGGCGCCTGGGTGGCACAGCGGTTAAGCGTCTGCCTTCGGCTCAGGGCGTGATCCCAGCGTGATGGGATCGAGCCCCACATCAGGCTCTTCTGCTGTGAGCCTGCTTTTTCCTCTCCCACTCCCCCTGCTTGTGTTCCCTCTCTCGCTGGCTGTCTCTATCTCTGTCGAATAAATAAATAAAATCTTTAAAAAAAAAAAAAAAAAGAAAATAGTAGACTTCCCCCCACTATTTGAAACTTGGATCTTTTTTACTCCTAAACAATTCAATACACTTTTAAATCCCAAACTGATTTGACCATTATTTGTACTTCTGTACAAATGTCACACACAAAGGATTCAGCTTGAAGAAGGGAAATTTACTGTGGTTCTGTGTCAAGTGTTTGGCATTTAAATGTGTGGCTGTTTTAAATAGCTTCCATCACTGTTTTATAAAATCAAATCACCCTGATACTACGATCATGCCAGAATGGCACTTAGTAGAAAACTCTTCCAAGATTAATTAATTCGTAGAACTTTTCGTCTGGGAGGTAGGTACTATTTTTTCAAATCCCATTTCACAGATGAGGAAACTAAGATAAGTTCTTTCCTCTGCCAACTCCAAGTGGTTATTGCCAAGACTAACACCCAAAGAAGTTTAGCTGCTGCAACCACCGTGTATCTATGAGGCTTACTCTGTACCTCAAAGATACATTCTATTTATAGGAACATTGAATCAAAAAAGAAAAGCAATTCAGATATTAAAACAGCTGCTAGTGATATTAATTTGGACAACAAAAATTTCATGATTCTAGCTGCCTTGCAGAGTGGCTTATACTAGATGCTTAGTAAATACATATCAACTGTTGTGGAATGAATCGATACCTGATTAAGGTTGTTAGGTGCTGATATATTTTTAAGAAGCTCCCCCCCCCCCAACAGAAGGCAAATTTTAACTACCGTAATGTGTCTCTTATACAAACATGTTTGGTTGATTAGAAGGGCTAAGTGGGGGGCGCCTGGGTGGCACAGCAGTTAAGCGTCTGCCTTCGGCTCGGGGCATGATCCCGGCGTTGTGGGATCGAGCTCCACATCAGGCTCCTCCTCTATGAGCCTGCTTCTTCCTCTCCCACTCCCCCTGCTTGTGTTCCCTCTCTCGCTGGCTGTCTCTATCTCTGTCAAATAAATAAATAAAATCTTTAAAAAAAAAAAAAAGGGCTAATTGGTTCACCACTTACAGCATTAAATTTCAGTGAATATGCAATATCATTTACTAACCCCCCAAATGGGAGACCATGCAAGAAAATAGAAAACATTGCATTGAGTTCTAGATCACATACATTATTTGTTCTGCCACTTACTATCTGTATGACTTGTAGTGTTTCTCTCTGAACTTTACTTTCCTGATCTTTAAAATGTGTACAGAAATAACTACCTATTATAGTATTGATGTGATGATTAAGTAGGATAGTGTCTAACGGCACAGTGACTTGCACTTAGTAAACAATCATTCCATTCTCTGCTAGAATAGTAAATCATGGAGCATTATAGCAAATCCACATGCTGTAAGAAATAAATTCATTATTAGCAATACCTGCCTTTGGCTCTAAGACTTGCATGCTGAATAAGTGAATTAAAATAATCCTTAGAGATTAATGCCTTAACTGCCTTATTTATATATTATCTACTTTTTTAAAACACTCATAAGCACTCTTAGTAAATTAAACAAAATTTTCACCCAATTTGATCTCCTTTACCTTTCTTCCCTTTCTGAGAAAGGAAACAGTTACACAAAATAGGCCAAAAGACAAGCTGTTTAACAAGAAAAAAAACAGCTTATTGAATAAAGAAATGATATGACTAGTTAATAAGTTAATATTTGGCTTCTCACCATGGATGAGGCACCGTGCCACAAACTGTACAGGTATATCTCCTTTGATTCTAGGGAAAAGAAAAGAAAGAAAGAAAATGTTAAGAAGGAGATATTGATTTTTTTTAAAACAAATAAGGAAACTGAAGTTCAAAGAGATTAAGAAAATTTGCCCAAGATTAAAAGAAAAAAAAAAATGCAAGTAAGTGGAAGAGCTTGGTTTTCAAACCAAGCCTGTCTAATTCTAAAGACTAGATTCCTCCTAACACTATAATAGAATGCACCCATATTTAAGTATAAATGTACATATCTATGTGATCTGAAAGGCTTGAGCTTGTGAGTGTGTGTAGATGATGTCTTTATACGGGCAAGACTGAGAGCAGGCAAAGCTGAGTCTCTGCCGGAGGGACTGGTGATTCTGACCACCACCACCTCCTCCGCACCACCCAGGAGTGTAAATGGTTGTGATGGGCAACCAGACTCCCACAAGTCAGGGAGCCTGGGCTTGGTCACCAGCCTCTTCCACCCCTGTCTCCTTAGCCATCAAATGCATGCCTCATCTGTTGTGAGGGAGGCCCCTTAGAGACTCCAAAAGTGCCTTTTACTTTATGGAATGAAGAATTACTGCCAAATCCTTGGTGTCTTTCAAAGAAAATGATACTGTTTTTGGCAGAGGGCAGATTTTAAAATATTTCTAAATTGTGTTTCAAAAAAACTTCTTGGGGAAAAAAATGATGCATCAGGGATTACTTTAATCAATTTGCTCTGACTCCCTTTCATGCTATTTTTGAAGACAATTTTAAGTGGCTGTGATCATATTAGAAAACTATTTAATAATAATGTCCTGATGCTTATGTCTGGCTTTTAAAACTACCAGCCATTTAAGTTGTGACCTTTGCTTTGTAATTCCTTGTCAGCTCAGTCCAAGTGCATGAGCAGTAAAAATCATTTTCTACGTTGATGTATTGATTGTATAAACAAATGACTGTCAGAGTACCCTTATGAGCAGTATCACTATGTAACTTATAGCTAGAAGGAATCATTTGAGAGTAGGTGAAGGAGACAACAGAACAGAGGTGTGATGAACCAAACGGACACAAGTTAGATGGCCTGCTTTGGTTGACTAAGCATGTAATCCCAAGCCTCAGTTTCCCCCATCTGCTGAACAGGGAGACCAATAGTGCCTTTCTCAAAGGCGGTTATGAAGATTAAGTGAAATAATCCACAAAAAGCCCTTAGTCCAGTGGCTGGCACATTGGAAATACTAAATAAAACGTTTGCTATTATCACGAGCATTAAACAAATGGTAAGTTTATCAATATCAGTGACTTCTCTTAATTGCAAAGTCTCCACCCTCGGCATGAGAGGGAAAGTTGAAGCCATTCATCCGGATAAGTCAGGCTTCAGATTCACTTTAGTCCTGAATAATTTGATTGTTTCCATTCCCTACTTTAACAAAAGTGGAAAAAGAGCTAAATGTGCATAATTATAATCGCAAGATAGTTTACCTAGGAGCAAAGTTACTACTTTCTATCCTGTGCCCAAGGTCACAGAGTTAATACGAGGTAGAGCTGCTTTATGAATCAGGTGGTCTGGAACCAGATCTGCATTCCTAATCTCTGTGCTACACCTGGAACTGGAGGGACAGAACATAAGTCCTCTCCATGAATTGGTGAGTGATCTCCTACTTTTCCCTATCTGGAAGGAGAAGTCCTGTCTAGCATCAGCAGAAATATAGCCACTTGTCAAGGGAAAATAGAAAGGGCTTTTGTGTCAGGACTCTTAGGCTTTCCCTCTGGCTTTTGATTCTAGCTTGCTGAGGAATCTGCGGCAAATTATTTAACTTTGCTTCACCTTTTCTTACCTGGAATTTCCTCTTCCGTAAAATAATAATTCTTAGCAGATTTCCTTCCTTCCTGCCTCTCGCCACCCTTTTCCTCCCTCCAATCCCCATCCTTTCCTTGTTTATCCCGTTCCTTTTTTAACTTAGAAATAGTATGTTGTGTACCTGCTTTGTGATTGTCACTCGCAGAATTATACTATTATAAATAATTTTCAGGCTTAACACATTTTCCTACTATACTCTTAAGCAGAAAATTATATGTTTGTGCAAAAGTGCTTGACTCGTCGGCCTCAAAGACACTTGAAGGAATACAGACTTTGGGGTTAGAAGGAGGCCCAAGTCCTAGCTCTGTTATTCACCAAGACTGTGTGCATGTTATTAACATTCTTTCTCTAGGCCTTGGTGTTCTCATATGTATAATGGGGTAATAAGGGTAATAGTATGCAGTTGGAAGAATACAAAGATTAAATGGGATAATACATGAAGTTGGTTGACCTAGAACTGATGTTTGATAGGTGGTATTCGTAATCTCTTGGGCTGTATTTTAACAGCAAAAGACCAGTATACATCAGACTATGTACTGTTTTGGTTTGTTCCATTTGTGTGGTGGCTGTAATCATTTAAAAACCTGTTGTCATTGAAAAGCAGAGAGTATGGGTGATTATAGGAAATAGGATTGTGTAATGGTAAACTGAGATTAGTAAGGGGTCTGGGTCAGGGTCAGCATCCTCCTTCGTAACTAAGGATGCTGACATAGGTCTTGACTACCTCGCAAGCTCATGTGTATGAGAGAGAGGTAATCATTAGAACAACGCTCTGTAGACTGTGCTGTTCTGCTCAGGGGCCTAGGGTCATATTATTATTCTAAGCCTTGAGTGATTAAAAATTCAAGCTTTCCAAATCCTTAAAAGCTTTGTGTTTATTAATGTCTTCCAGAATAAGCCAGAAACAACTTTATGGATAGTGTGTATTGATAGCTTTGGAGACTCCTGGATCTAGAGTCCCTTTTTCAGACTGGATGACTTTGAGTCACTTAATTCTTGTAACATTCTGATTTTCTCATGTGTAAAATGAAGTTTATAATAGTGTCTAATTCCTTAGGTGGTTGTGAGGATTAAATGAGCCAGTACATGCAAAGGGCCAGTACCATGCCAAATACCCAGGTAAATGCTAGTTGCTTTCAAGCAAAATGCATTTTTACATTCAAAACCTTTTTTTTTTTTTTTTTTTGTGGCGTGTGTTCAATTTAGTAAGTGTGTCACAATCAACAGTTTGGGAGTGTTTTTAGTATGAATTCAGGTTTTATTTCATTATAGGTAATTGTGTTTCAAGAATAAGGGCTTGATTGTCCAGGTTAATCTTCCAGTAAGTTTTGTGTCACTCAAGACAGATGCAAGTTACTTTTATCAGTCCATTACTTCAGGTAAACAAGCCTTACATTCTTTGACAGAACATGAAACTGTTATGTTCCTTTTGATGGAATGCTGACTTGTTCAAAGCACTTGCGAAAGACTGAAAACAGCTCCTGCTTTCTGATATTGTATAATCTTAAGGCCGTTTCTAGAGGTTTCTTGACTGAATCTTACATCATCGCTACCTCTGTGATTAAATTACCAATCGAGAAATGTGTGAAGTAATTTTAGGTTCAGTTCAGAGTAGATCTAACATGAAAACTTGAACCAAGACTGTGAAACCAAGGAGCAAAATTTATTTTCAATGCTGATATATATAAAGTCCATTATTTTCAAACTCAAAGGAGAATGGGATGGAACCACTGACCTATATTATTTTTGTAAGTGATTTAGAAGGAGAGCTGGAGTCCAAGGGAGCTTAGTTTTGCATCTTTCCCTGAAAATGTGTGTCCTGGCATTTGAGGGATTCTGCAGGAACATCAGAATAAGAATGTTCTAACACTGAAGATCGTGGCCTGAACTCAACTATGTGGCACTGGCATTTTAGTCCCTCCAAGGGTGTCCATTTCATTATCCAACCAAACGGTGATTTTTGTCATTTCAAAGGTTCTAATGCACACAATCTAGAGTGATTAGAGGAAGTCTCACTATGTACCTTGATTAAAATCCTCCCCTGACTTTTCATTATAAACCCTCAACACACTCTACAGGGTTCTCTGATTTGGTTGTTGCTTGTTTCCACTGCTCTGAGTGGTACATTTTATTGCAGTGTCATCTAATAACGTACAGTGGTACAGTGATGTACCCACCACACTGCACTTGGTCTTGAAGGCCCTGTGGCCCCTTTTTCCTCCATCTTCCGGTTGTCTAGCTGAGATGTTCTCTCTTCTCAGAAGCCCTCTGTGATGTTTGTGTGCCCTTATTCTTCACTCCCACTTCCCCTGTGTTTAGTGATCTTACCCTGTACTTCCATAGCATTAAAAAAAAAAAATTTCAGGGCGCCTGTGTGGCTCAGTTGGTTGAGTGTCCAACTCTTGTTTTTGGCTCAGGTCATGATCTCAGAGTCATGAGATTGAACCCCACGTCCTGCTCTATGCATAGCAGGGAGTCTGCTTAAAATTTTCTCTCTCTCTCTCCCTTTGCCCATCCCCCCAACTCACATGCTTGCTCTTCTCTCTCTAAAATAAATAAATCTTTAAAAAAAATCAAACTGGGCATCTGGGTGGCTCTGTTGGTTAAGCATCTGCCTTTGGCTCAGATCATGATCTCAGGGTCCTGCATTGAGCCCCACATCAGGCTCCCTGCTTGGCGGGGTGTCCATTTGTCCCTCTGCCCACACCCCAACTCGTACTCTCCTTCTCTCTGTCTCAAATAAATAATCTTTAAAAAAAAGTAAATAAAATCATATAGTATGAAAACACTGACTGAAATTATCTTCTTACCTGTCTACCTGGCTGAATTGCCTCATATTGGTATCTCCAGGTAGTGGCTCAGCACCAAAATCTTGGTAAGATTTTCTGAACCAAAGTGTGATCAGATGTAGCATTCTGAACACCTCTCAATATTCTAAGAGTGAATCTGGGTATTTATCAACTTTATGCCTGCTGACCTGCATTGATGTGTGACTTTGGTTGATATAAGGAGAGTGATTCAGAAGGTAGGAAGAACTTTAGAACATTACTGTTATGCATTGATGTCCATAAGAAATACACAAAATGTACTTGCAGCGCTGGCCTGTTCAAACATACATTGTTCAAACATAATTCTGTTTGGAGAGAGAAATGGGCCACTTAGGTTTGTTAGAAGAGCATGGAGACCATGGATTAAAAAAAAAACCAACAACACAAACACAAAAAACAAAAAACAGAGGGTGGGCAAGTTGCTGGCCATCTTTAAGAAAATAATACCGTAGGTTGAATGCCAGGTGCCAGTGAGTGTCTGCTAATTCAAGATGTATAGAAGGTTTAAGAGCCAGAAAAGATGTTAGACCTAATACTGTTGCTGATGAAGAAAATACACACTTTATCTCCCCCAAGTTTCTCCATCTATGAGAGTGGTAGTGTGGCTATTCCTCTTTGCAGAAGAAGAATTTGAGCTTGGGGAGGTTGAAGAAGTTACTCCACATCGTAATATCTAGTCAGTCTTCAGACCTGGTCTGTTTGCTCCTAAGCCCTTGCTTCGTACCAGTGTTTGTCATCTTCTTATATTGCCTAGATAGGGCGTTTTTCTTGTTATATAATAATAATGAATAAGACTGTTGTAAATGGAGTAAACTGATTCTTCTTCCTCCACAACTTACCCGCATTCAAGATGCTTCCTTTTAGATCTTCTTTTCATGGTCTGTGCTAGTGAACAGCCAGTGCAGTAGACAAGGGCGGGGTGTCCTATAGATTCAGACACTGATGTGTATAATCTTTATCTAAGAAAGTGAGCAAAGATAAATATGACAATAGAAGTTTTAGATGGTTCAGTTTGAGTATTTAAGAATTTAAGACAGGTGTGGTTAAGGGATTTAGCAAAAAATGATGTTTCAGTACTTCAGATCAAAGATCTATTTACATGTGGAGGAAGGTTGGAGAAGGATTAGTAAGAAGTGATGTCTTCACATTTCTTCTGTGATGAGAATCCACCATGTTCATGACCCAGAGCAGTAATACAGCTTTTGAGCAGTGCTGGGGTAGCAATATTTAGTGTACTTTAAAAGCTTCCTAAAACTCTTTTGATGCCACATTTTCCAAGTTCTGAAGTTTTTAAAGTTAGGCAACCTTGTAGCACGGTCTGTTTTCTTTCCTTTTTCTTTCTCTTTCTTTTTAATCAGGTAAGCTCAGTTTGGGGTATAGAACAAAGAAGTTTACGTTTCTGGAACATATAAAAACTTCTCAGATTTTAAGTAATTACTGTATCACAAAGAGCAAAGTCCACCTCCTGCCCTAATTTGCAAAGCAAAGCTCCCAAAAGTACACTAAATGAGAGATAACATACAAAAAATTAAACAGTGAAGTAGATGTGCAAAATTATCTCTGCGGATTTGGCACTTAAATCGCACAGCAGCTGAAGCATATCTTTTAAATTTCACTTAGCCGGATGCACTGCTCACACAGGCCTCTCTTCACTTTCTGAGGATGTACATCCCCATTTCCCCACTACGGTGAGAGAGGCTCTGTGCTGCCCAAGCAGTCCCCCTGTTTACATTTATTCCCCCATCCTCTTTTGATTCCCCAGGAAAGCAGCTGCTTTGAAAAGAACCCCAAGAGATTATCTTGTAATGGCTACCCACTCACCCTCTTTCCTGACCCAAGAAGAAAGTTCCTTTTTTTTCCTCCCAGCATTATTTAGAGTAAGAACTTGAGGGTTTAAAGTACATTTTTCATATTCTTTTTTTTTTTTTTTTAAACCAGGGAATATTACCAAGTAAGCTTCCAAGTCCAACCTGAGGGAGAATTTTAGAACACAAAATAGTTTACACTTACTTTGAAGATTAACTCAGAACCCTTTTAAATTTTTAAAAATCTGTGATGCTAATACTTACATCTCGATACATTGGAAAAGGTCTTCTTTTTAATTTCTTTTGAACATCTTTCTGTACTGAATTTGGAGTCTCCTACATAGTGGTTATTATGGAAAATACTAAGTATAATTTCATGAACATCATGGTAAAAAACTGGAATAAAAGAGCTTACCACTTATTCCATTTTCACACTAATAGGCATAACTAAAGCCTATTTTGGGGGGCAGAGAGTATCATTTTGAGTCAGCTGTTGAGTAGTCTGGCATGCAACTTCCTGTTTCTTGCATCCAAGTCATGTGAGAGGGGAGCAGTAACAGTATGCCTCAGTTACTCTGAAGAAAGGTAACATTTTTATTCTTTAGTCAAACTAGGAATGGATCTGGATGACAAAAAAAAAAAAAAAAAATCAGTTCTATGAACTTCTTTTGCCTGCTCTAGTAGGGATGACAGCTAGATAAGTCAACCAATGCTTTGGGAAGAGATAAGATTAGCATTTAAAAGCTTAACCTAATGTCATCACTTCTGAACATGTCTTCTCCCAAGTGAAATCCTATTCTCTGCCTGTGTTCCCAGCACAGAATCCCCATGAATAATTTTTTTTTTAATTGGCTGCTTTAGAAATTTTGATGGATTGCAACTCATTGGGGAGACAGGAAGAAATTTATAGTTGCTGTATTCTGAATTCTAAATTAAGTGCAGAGTTGTAGAATTCTCAGAGATTTCCATTGAACTTGATATGGGAAAATGCCTACATTCCAGATCTGTGGGGTTTTTTTTGTTGTGGTGGTGGTTTTTGTTTTAATACCTGTTGGGTCAATAAGGGAAAGTAATTCCAAAATTGAGTTTATCTAGTTCCTTTAGAGGGGGGATTCTGGGGATTTTACAGGCAGGTCAGCACTTTGGCTTATTATCATACATTGGCCACATCTGCTGGGAAAGGCATTTTTTCTACTAGTTGTTCATTAAAAATTGTTTATTTAGCCTGCATCATTGGGCTTTGCACTCAGCAAGGAGTCTGCTGGTGATTCTCTCCCTCTCCCCTCCCCCGCTTCGCGTGGGCGCTCTCCCTCTCTCTCAAATTTTTTTAAAAGATTTATTTAGTATTTACTACAAGGCACTGTGCTAGAGGCTAGAAATATAATAGCAAAAATTACCTTGTTTCTGTGCTTCATAGAGCTTACAGTCTACCCTTGGTTTTATGTCCTAAGTTACCGTTTTCACGGAGCTAGAGAAGTCAAGGCATAGAGAAAATGGCTCAAAGTTCAAACCAAAAAGCCTTTAGCTAATGTCCCATTTTGAATAATCAAGAAAAAGTTGCAACATTACTCACACTTGTCATTAGGATTTAGCAGTTATTGGACCCTAGAGGGAGAAGTGCGACGGTGTTTATGGCCAACTGATGAGTAAAACTCTGCTGTTTATCCTGTATTCGTTCATTTAAAAAATATTTATGAGAGGCTTCTCTGTACTCAGCACCGTTTTACCCACTCTGAACAAAACAACAAGGCACTGAGAAGTACCGGCCTATGGTGCTCCAAATCAAGTGTGGGAGACGAATTATAAGCAAAACTGGTGGGTGACGTTGTGATTCTGTTGTGTGAATGTGGACACCATCTGCTGAGAATTGAAGCCTACATTATCCAGACCTCATCTGTGCCCCAGTTCCTAAGCCCGAGTTTGGCCTGTAACCATCATGGTCTGTCCCAGAGAGGATTCGAACGTCGTGGGTACTTCAGTGGCAATTTGCACCGCATGCAATGCACAGATGTGAAGGAGCGTACCCTGTGAGTGAGGTGCGGCTCAAGGTACTGGAACAAACGTGAAGAACAAGAATAATACAATTCTCATCCTCACACCATTGACATTCTTGTCAGTAGGGACAGATGATCAAAGAGTCCACTAACTGGGTGATGAAGATAATTTCTGATGAAAAGTGCTTCAGTGGAAACAAAACTGTGATATGAGAATGTTTGGGGCTACTTAAGACAGGTCACCTGGGAAGGTTTCTCTGAGCAGGTGGTGTTCACAGTGAATCCTAAATGATGAGAAGGGCTTGCGTTTGCAGAGCCCAAGAGGAGAAAGCTCACAGCAGCGAGTGCAAAGGGCTTATGGCAGGAATACATTTCAGGTGTCTCAGGGACAAAAAAGGAGGCTGGTGTGGCTGTTGTGAGTCTGGTGGGGAGAGAGGGCCGCGTGCTCAGATATGAGCACGGAGGTAGGCAAGTTTACGTTAAATAGGGCCTGGTAGGCCTTGTTCAGCAGCTTGCGTGTTGTTGTAAATGGAATAGAAAGGTATCCGGAGATTTTAAGTGGGCAGCGAGAGCTGTTCTTTATTCCCAGAGGACCACACTATTGTTGAGTAGCAAGCGTGAAAGCAAAGGAGGCTATTTAGGGGCCCTTGAAAGCCTTCTGGGCAGGAGTGGAACTTGTACTGTAGCAGTACAGGAGGACATGGGAGAAAGGTGAAAGTGGCAAGATTTATTTTGCTGGTGGGGGCGCCTGGGTGGCACAGCAGTTAAGCGTCTGCCTTCGGCTCAGGGCGTGATCCCAGCGTTATGGGATCGAGCCCCACATCAGGCTCCTCCCCTATGAGGCTGCTTCTTCCTCTCCCACTCCCCCTGCTTGTGTTCCCTCTCTCGCTGGCTGTCTCTATCTCTGTCGAATGAATAAATAAGATCTATAAAAAAAAAAAAAAAGAATTAAAAAAAAAAGATTTATTTTGCTGGTGGAACTAACAGGACGTAACAGCCTGGATGTGGAAATAGGGGAACAGGAAGAATCAAGGATGGGGCCCTGGGTTTTGGCTTGAACCACCCTGCTTCGAGTTTGGGGATGCTTGTGCTAAGTGTGGTTGGAATGACAGCAATGATAATAACCATGGAAGCATTGATGGGGTGTGCTGTTTGTCCCATACTACGCCAAGTGCTTTCCATCTAGAAGTCCTTTTGGTCGTCAACAAGCCTGGGAAGTAGGTTCTGTGATTAGGCCCATCTTGGAGGTGAGGAAGGTAAAGCAGAGAAAGATGAAGTGACTTTTCAGAGACCGCAGGGCTGGTCAGTGGCAGAGTAGAGATTCAGAGTTGGGCTTCTCTGTGCATGAGTAAACGTGGATGTTTTCTAAAACTGTCTCGAATTTATTACTGAAGCTCTAGTTGACTTTTGAAACTCTGCTGTTTAGGTTAACATTCACCCATTACCCAAACAATTCAGCCTTACTTTTACACTAGGTCAAGATGGGCCTGCGTGCTTTGGGAGAGCTGCTCCAACTCCAAGCCCAGGGGCAATTTCACAACCTCTTTATCCTCTTCCTGTGCTGATCTTTAATCCACTGGGAAGCAGAACATACATGGAATGTGAACCTCACTATTAGTACAACTTTTAGTTTTGACTCCAACATCTAAAGGATTAGTAATAATGATTAAATAACTGTGGTAGTCATGTCATGATCTGTCATGTACCAGGCATCTTGTGGGTGCTTTACATAACACTGTCTTATTTAATCGTTTCAAAAACCCAAAGAAATGCTATCCACAAGAGAAGACTGAGGCTCACAGAGGTTACATAATTGGTTCAAGGTTATATCATGTCAGTGATGGAATTAGGATTTGAATCCATGTCTTTGCTGATGTTCTTCTGCTCTAAACATCATCTCCATCAACAATGAACTTGCAGGTGGAAGTGTCTTGTTACCAAAGGAACATGTCCTAGACATGTCAAAGATAAATGTTTTGCTGGCTTTAGGTAGTAGAATTACATTAACATTCTAAGGATTGCCAATCAAAAAATTGCTTTTTTATAATTTTAAAATGATGCTTATCTTACAATATTTTGAATTTTGAAACACTAATGGAAAATTCCTAAGGAAAGTTTAGACTAACCTTTATGAGAAACAAATGCTTAATAACTTGGGTTCTTTTCTCCTAGTATTGCTTAGGGTTTAGGTGCATATGGTCTAAACCATTCTGGCTAAACAGAAGGGGGGATATAATGAAATGTATTTTATGGCTTATAAAACCACTGGAGGGGCCAGAAGAGGCCGAGCTTCCAGAATACTCTGGTCACCTAGAACCCACTTAAGCCCACTACTGTCTTTAAAACTGTTATAGCTAGTGCAGGAAGCTGTTACTACTCTTGACTGAAGGGACTTTTTGCTCTCACTACCATCCAGGTGAGCAAAAATGCATGCCCAGCATCCAGCTCTTTTCTCAAGAATATCCTTCCCATATAAGTCTTGCAGGGTCGTACCTGATTGGCAGAGTCCCTTCTGCAACTGTAGCTAATTGCAAAGGAGCAGAAGTTTTGCAGCCACCACAGTGCAGGAGAATATGCTAGGACAGGGCTGGAGTGGGAACTAAAAGAGCCAATCTACAGTATCCTCTACACTCACTACTCCTACACTGTTCATTACATTTCACTTTTCTTTTTTCAAGTTGCTCTAAATCAGGAGGATCTAATATGTAGCCCTGGAACCAAATGTAACTTTGTATACCTTTTTAGACCTTTCCGTTTTTCCTAATGATATAGTACCCCTGAGCTAGTACGGCCTAAAATAGCATGTCTCAGACTTTAGAGAATACCTAAAAATCACATGGAGGGCTTGGTAGAAGTGTACATTTCTGAGATGCACCCTCAGAAATTGAGATTCTGTGTAATGCTCAGGAATCTGCAGTCTTAGTAAACAGCCGCAGATGATTACACACTTTCATCTAAAGGTAAGACGGCTGCCTCCCTGTTTAAGTTAGAGCACTTTCAGTGAAAGGGGGGGAGCATTTCAGCAGTTTATTCAACTTAACCAAAGGCAGTTGGTGTGTCCAGCACACATTGAGTAATCAGGAATGCTTAGGCCGTGACCTTTGCAGACCGGCTTGCTATCTGATGTGATGGAGAAAATGATCAAGATTGTGAGCGTGCTTTAGCTCACACCTCTAACCCCCACTGGTTCTGATGCTGTTTGGAAGCAGTTAAAGCAGAGTACGAAGATTTTGTTTATTTTAATGTAGTAAAAAAAAGCCTAGGTGGGGCAAAAAAGGGAGATTTCCTGAGCTTGCTTCCTCAGATTAAGTTTTCTTAAAACTTAAAAAGTCCCTGAGAGACCAAGCTTGTCAGACTCCTGGTAGCTGATCTGACGAGACATCTGAGCACATTTAATTGCAACCATAGGAGAACAAAAAACACAAGAAATTCTAGGAAGTTCAGTCCTTCAGTCCAGATTCAGCACATGGGATCAGAGAGCAACTGGAACCAACATTCATTTTTCCATCTCTCCATTGTTCAGAGTGGGCAAGATTTTATGGATTTTGAAAAATTGCAGAGCTTTTTGATTGACATGAGCTCACACTTTCAGAAGTGAGTCACATAGCTGAAAAAGTATTAAGGAGAATTTGTTTTTATACCTCTTTTTTTTTGGAAAGCTACAACGCTCAGAGTACATATTGTGGTTTAATTTAAAGAGCCACTAATTGACATAATAGTGAACAACGCCATGCAAAAAGAACCAGGCCCATGGAGTACTGAAGGTGGAGATGTGCATTTCAGAACTGTCATGATTTTTTTTTTTTTTTTTTTTTGCTATGTTCCTATACTTTGGCCAATTTGGGGGGCCTCTTTCCTATTTCTTTGAAAATATATGTACCCACAAAAAGAATTGGCAACAAATATGTAAATCTAGGCTCAACATTAAACTAGCACCCACCAATTTTCTAGAGTAGTTTGGTTTGTTACATATCCTCCCTCTAAAAGTGATTAGAATTAGTCATCAGTATCTCTGTAAAATACAGTGGATTATATTGTTAGGGAAGTCTCCCCCTGTGTTTTTATAGAACTGCTGTATTTATGAATAGCTAATGACCTATATTACCTGTATTACCCTTGGTTCTAATGAAATAATGTCTACTGCTGGCATAAATGCTTCTACTGCCGTCTTACAAAAGAGTAATAGCAAAACTTGAACACCTAGGCCCTGGATTCTATCCTGAGGTAGTTCGTTGCATAGATTTTCACACAGTGGCAAAGCCTCTGAGCTTACCTGGCTTGCATTAGCCACTGGTGAGTTGTTCCCAGGCACAGACCCTTTAAGAAAGAGGAAGGCTGAGTTTGTCGTGATAGCTCCACTGCTTTTGAGTTGCCTTCTTTTCTACCAAGACCAAAGTTAACACTCTAGCCTTTCTGAATTACCTGCTCTCCTTCCTTTTCAAGTGGTTCAGTATACCCTTGAGATTCCCCACACTCATTTATCCCTGTGAACCCTCCTGGATGGATTCCTAGTTCGATCAGTCCCACAGAAACTCTCCTTGTCAGTGTCAACTCCGTGAGGTGTTTTTCGGCATCTGTCAGGTTGACATCTTTATTTCTTTAAAGATTTTATTTATTTGTCAGAGAACACAAGCAGGGGGAGTGGCAAGCAGAGGGAGAAGCAGGCTCCCCACGGAGCAAGGACTCAAGCCCAGGACCCTGGGATCATGACCTGAGCTAAAGGCAGGCGTTTAACTGACTGAGCCACCCAGACATCCCAAGGTTGACATCTTTTAGTGCCTGTTTTGTTGCTCACACTTGCCCTTTTGTGCTTTCTTTTTGCAGTGGCTGCAGATCCCACAGTAAACTGATCGGCCTCTCCTGTGCTTGGCTTCTCACTGTCTCATCTATGCAGATGGTTCTTTCTCCTCCTTAGATGTGGTATCTATCCTGCAGGGTTTTTGGTGATAACTTCCAATCTCTAGCTGCCACTTCTCTTACCTATCCTGGCTCCTTGAAAAGCACTGCTTTTTACCCAGTCTCCTAACCTGGAACCTGAGGTCATTTGTGACTCCTCCCCTTTTTACCCCATACACTTTGTCAGTCACCCAAGTCTCAGTCTACTTCCATATCCTCTTGAACTTATCCATTTCCCTCCACTCCCTCTGCCTCTGCCCCAGTTGATGACTTCAGTGACCTCCATGCCCCCCAATCTATCCTTCATGCTGATGTCTGATAAGCCTTTCAAAAATAAATCTGATCTTGATACTCCTCTGCTTAAAGTCCTTCGAAAGCTCCCTATATCTCTAAGATAAAATCAAATCAATTGGCAAAATTGGGAGGACCTCTGCCTATCTCTCTAGCTTTGTCTATTTTGTTTATTCCTTGAAACTCATTTTCCAGTCATATCATCAATGTGAAGTCCTATGAAAATGCCTTGTTTTCTCACTTTTGTGGGCACCTGCTATTTTCTCTGTCAGGGGTCTTCACCCCTGCTCTCTTTGATCTGGCTAACTGCTATTCACCTTTTAAAGAACAGGTCCTCTCCCAGGAGCTCTCTCCAAGCCCCTCCTTCAGTTGCCTCTCACCAAAGTCCAGTGTAAGTGTCCCTCCTGGGCCCCTCCCCTCTCTACCTGTCTCCCTGCTGTGTTCCCTTGTAGTTTGAGCTTCCGGAGGCCAAAATCAGTATCTTCTGTCCTTATCTTATATACTTATCAGGTGTTCCATGAATGTTTTTTAAATGACTAGGTAACTCTTAGAAGTCTGAAAGCACTCATTTTTTTTTTATCAGAAGGAACAACTTACACTTTGTTTATTTTTCCCCCCTCCCTCTAGCTATGAAAATTTTTAAAAAGCTGTGGTGAGGTGTAGCTCATTTACCCGTACCACTTATTTACCCAGCCTAGTAATAATTTGACACTGTGACTTCAATTAAAAACTGATTCGGCTAAATGGACCTATATGCCATCCACTGCATAGGTATTTTAAGTAAAATTGAATAGTTCATTAAATATAAATGAAATCAGTTTTATTATCTGACTGGCCCAGTATTTTTCTTTCTAATATATGGTATAGGTCGTGGTTTAAACCCAGCCCGGGGACTGACTAGCAGAGCTGCCATAACCAAGTTACTTTATCTCACTGAAGCCTGTCTTACCTGCCCAATCAGGTTGGTGGGAAGGTTACATGTAATTATATATGCAAACTGCTCCTCCTATGTGTGGCCCTTAGTTAGAAGTCAATATATGTGAATCATTTCCCGTTAAATAGCGTTTACATTTGGAGTAAGGACTGACCATCAAGGGTGGTTTTTCTCATTTTTTCCCCATTGAAATCCTTAAATTTACTGTTTACATTAAAGCCATTGCCTGTCTTTTTTATATTAAACAATTCGTCTCTAGGTTGTTCAGTTTTTGTTAGTAGAGTGTATTCACCGCATATTTTAGTGATCATCCATATTTTGGGATATTTTCATTTCACTTCTTCACAAAAGGATCTTCATGGGGAGATGTGGACTTGAATCTTCACCAGATTTTAGTGCACCAATCTGGACTTGAAGAAGCTGGTTTGCACTTCACTAAGCTATCCTGTTAACATCCGCTTTCCTGGTAGCAGATTTATTTTTTCTAAACTTTAGTGCTACGTGTTTCCTTTGCCCCTTCGAGCTTATCGGACAATCACTAGAGAAGAATTTGAGTCTGTGTAGGGATGATTAGGTATTTTCTCTATAATGTGTAATGACATATTTTTAAAAAATTAAAAATCCGAAGGAAGAAGTCACATAGAATTAAATCGTTCTTCACTGAACCAGAATCTGTTGTTGGTTTACATTAAGATGATTTTTGAAGGATATTGTTCATATGACCTCAAAAGACCTGAACTCAGGACTAATTACTATACCTGTGTCTTGGTAACTTGCTTTCCTGGTTCTGGATAGCCAAGCCTGTTGGCCTGCTTCCAAAGCACATTTGGGCTACAAGGGAACTAACTGCCTGCTTCGCTAGCTGGCATTCAAGATTAAAGAGAAGATGAATGTTGTTTTTGGCAGCAGCTGCTGTTTTGTTCAGGGCAGACCTAATACCACTCTGTAGGTCTGCGCATAACGAAAACAAGCTACACAGACACTCCACTACCTTTCCAACTTTGGCAAGTGTGTGATGTGGGCCCTGGCAATGCATATTTTAAAATCTCTTCTCAAGTTCAGAGAGAAAAGTTTGGTTTTTGTTATTGTTATTGTTTAGAAGCTTGGAATTTTCTGATTTCTCAAACGGCGTCTGTTCCTCTGATGTATGTGGGCTACCTGCATGTCCATTTAAGAAGTCTGCAAAGCAACTTCTGTGTTATAACACACACATGTTCAGATCAAGTAAATAGTTGCTTTAGGGGGACGTTCCAGCTCCTTTTCCTGGCATGTGGCTTTTTACTATAAGGAAGGTTCTTATGTTCAGAAAGAATTGTTGATGGGTGACTATCCCACCGGGGTCTGCTGAGGCTGGTTCTCAACAAACATGAGACATCGGTAAGACCTTTGTCTTTCAGGGTCTCCAGCCTCATGTTCCTGTAACTTTCCGCCTCTTCTTCAAAGCATCTTTTCAGTACTATCTGCCACTGTTAAAACCTCCCAGAAGAAGATCTGCTGTATCTGTCATTCACAATGGAGTATGAATGTTCGTCACTTTTCTTCTCTTTACCAAAACTGTTTCTGTCATATGGCTTAGTTCTAACAGCACAACCAGATTTCTTATTCTTTTTTTTTTTTTTCATCATGTAAATAATGTAAAGACAATTTTTAGCAATGAAAGGGTTATTGGAATTGTGTGTGATGTGGGGAGTATGTGGGGGACACTTTTGACGCATGCCTCTCAATAAAAAAATCTAGAACTGCCGACAATAAGATTAGTTCAGTGTGTCTGTGCAATGAAAGGTTATCATGAAATGTGAGGTTATCACACAATGAGCGTGACCTAGAGAGAAAAGTTGTACGATGCTAAAACAAAGTAGCCAAAGAAAAATGTCATAGGCAGAAGCAGAGAATGTTAGAGGAGGAAAAAAAAAAAAAACACAGTGAGATGATTGCCCAAACTGAAAAGATACATTTTAGAGCAGAAGTCACAAACACAGGGACATTTTGCTTCAGCATTCTATCTCTGATACGGTGTGTGCGCACCCCCCCCCCCCCACATTTAGGCACCCGTATACACTTGTTGGAGTTTCCAGAAATTAGAGAAAGAGGAAGAGAGAAAACAAAGATAAATATTTTGGCGATATATGGAAATACCTCACTTAATTGGAAGTCATTTGTTAACTGAAGCTACTCTAAACACAGTTGAGAGCTAAGAAAGAAATTGAAAAAGGCCTCTGAATCCAAAATCAGTGTCAAAATAGCCATGTACTAAAGGTCATACTCTTTGTTTATGGAAGATTGACTCTGTAAAGTCCTTTTCCCTGACTATTTTATTCAGTTTGAAAAGTCCTTGTTTCCCTGGTTTCCTAGACGATCCAAAACCCATAAACCACACAACAAATATCAAACCTGTAGTTTGAAAAGTTTCCATTTGATCCTCACCATTGCTCCATGAAGTGGGTAAGGCAAAATCTGTTCTTATTCTCATAGACTGATAAACAGATGCTTTGAAGGATTAATTGGCTTCTTTGAGGTCACACGGTAAGGGGCTCAGAGGTTTTCTGGATCCACGTTCTGCTCTCTGCCATCACACCACCAGTTTTCAAAAGCATGTTTTTTTTTTTTTTTTTCCTTTCTTGCCCTTGGAAACCTTTGTTCAAATAAAATCTTACCCAGAAGCATGAACAAATAAAACAGAAAAAAACCAAGCTGCTTTGCATAAAGCAGGGGTTGGGGGCCCAGAATACTTATGGGGCAGTTTATTTTCCTTACCAGGAAAGCTTGGACATTGCAATACTATGCCATTCATCCATTAATTCATTCAAAAGTTTCTTGAGCTCTGATTTTTCTACGGCTGCTGTAACAAATTACCACAAACTTAGTGACTTATAAAACAATACAAACTTATTACGTTACGCTTTTGGGGATTCAGAAATCCGAAGTTGGCGGATTACTGAGCTAAAATCAAGGTGTCCATGGGACTATGTTCCTTCCTGAAGGCTCTAAGGTAGACTTTGGTCCTTGCCTTTTTCAGCTTCTAGAAGCCACTGGCATTCCTGGACTCCTGGCTCCTTCCCAGGAATAGCAAGTAAGGTCCTTATCATGTCATATCTTACACTTCTTCCCTTATTGCATTTCTGTAGCCAGATCTGGACAAGGTTCTATTTGTAAGGAGCCATAGGACTCTTTCGAACCCAGGGAATCCAGGATAGTCTGTCCACCTCAAGGTCCTTAGCTAAATCACATCTGTAAAGTCCATTCTGCTATACAAGGAAGAAATTCATAAGTTCAAAGAATTAAGGCGTGGCCATCTTTTTGCCATTACTCTGCCTAGCATATGCACCCCCCATGGGCCATGTGTTGTGTGTTGCCATTGAGACTACAGGAGACTAGAAATAGGCATACTACAACAAAACATGTTGCAGGTAATGACTTGACAGCCTGGGAGAAACAGGTAAAGTGAGAAACCAACAAAACAATAAAATTTTAAAAACAGTCTTTCAAACAAATACAGTACTTTGGAGCTACTTAGAGGAAGGCGGTCACAACTGCATACCTGAAATGCTTTCTCCCCCTACCCACCTTTATTGAGGTATGACTGACAAAAATCATACATATTTAAGGTATACAGTGTGATGTTTGATATAAATATACATCACGAACTGACTGCAATCAAACTATCACCTCACAGTTACTGTTTTTTTTCTGAGTGTGGTGAGAACACTTAAGAGATCTACTCTCAGTAAATTCCAAGTATATAATCCAGTCTTATTAACTGTAGTCCCTGTGTTGTACACTAAGTCTGCAGAACTTAATTCATCTTCTAACTGAGAGTTTGTACCCTTTGATCTAGATTTTGCCTAGCTTCTGGTAACCACCACTCTATTCTGTTATCATGAGTGTGACTTTTTCTTTTCTTTTCCTTTTTTTTCTTTTTTCTTTTTTTAGATTCCACATATAAGTGAGATCACACAATATTTGTCTATGTCTGGCTTATTTCACACAGTCTTTTATTTCATGAACCTGAATCATCAAAAGAAGTAAGGTTTAATACTTCCACCCACTGTTTAAGAAATAAAGGAAATGTGTGTACTATATATTAGAAAAATGTCTATAATTTATCTAGAGTAATACTGAAAGATTACTCTTCCATATAAATAAGTAAGCTCTGCATTTCAGCCCTCTCCTCTCATGAGAATACTGATGAGTGACATTACTCCCATGACTGCTCCTCTATTCTAATGTTTAGTTATGCCAGAGTGAATTGTTGAATTTTACGAAAGGCGAATATCCCATACTACTAGCTAAGTGTATACAAAAATACAAGTTTATTTAACAGCTTTAAAATAAAGTGCTTCAAGAAATATAAGTTTGTCAGAGATGTGTGAATGTATTAACAGATTTAACTTTAGCCCTGGCCAAATAGATTCCTATATAATGAGCAAAATCCTATCTTTACAGGTATTTGTATATAACTGATGCAAAAAAAAAAAATATATATATATATATATATATATATATGGAGGCTACCCTGGTGAGATTCTTTTGCAATTGTTATAAAAGTCTGTATTAGAATATTTTTTAAAACTGTGATAGAACATGTATTAAAAATTATGGTAACCTGAAAAATGTGGAGTATTCTGCTGTGGCATGGATTTTAGAACACACTTGTCTCCATATGCTTGATATCTGAAAAATTATTGAAGTTTTAGAGCTATGCTATTTGGAGCCCTGACCAATGATCTGACAGTTTTGCGGGAATGCTGTGACAGTATGGGGTGGTAAAGAGGACAGGATTTAGAATTGGGCAGACCTGTTTTTTGCCACTTAGAAGTCCCCAAATCTCTCTGGGTTCAATTTCTTCATCTTTAAAATTAGGATATATGAATAAAATCTTTAAAAAAAAATTTAAAAAGGGCACCTGGATGGCTTAGTCGGTTAAGCATCTGCCTTCAGCTCAGGTTATGATCCTGGGGTCCTGGGATCGAGTCCTGCATTGGGTTCCCAGCTCAGTGGGGAGTCTGTTTCTCCCTCTACCTTTTCCCCTGCTCATGATCTCTCTCTCTCTCTCTCTCTCTCAAATAAATCTTTTTAAAAAGTTTTTTTTAATAAAATAAAAAAATTAGGATATATGAAACTTAAAGTTTAAGATATGCAAAATGTTTGATATGTAATAAATGTTCAGTAAATCGTAGCTGTTAATTTACTGTATTGTTGAAACAACACCAGCAACTGCATTCACATTTTGACAGCTAGATCTCACCCCTTCTTGCCTTTTCAAGAACTTTACTCAAGCAGTTGCCTCTTTTCTGACCCACATCGCCAGTTGCACCCCCCCTGCTGTGTCATCCACACAGGCATATAGACAGCCTGGTGTTTCTACCAGCTTACAGAGAAAACTCTCCCCTCCCCCAAGTCCTTGCCAATTGCTACCCCACTTTGTTTTTATTTATTTATTCATTTGTTTATTTGCTCTCCTTTGAAGGACTCTTTAAAAGAGCTGTCTACATTCACTGTTGCTAATTACTCTCTTTCGTTCTCTTCAACCCACTCCAGACTGGCTTTTTCCCATAACTCTTTCAGTAAAAAAGTTCTTGTTAATGTCACCAGTGAGCTGTATGCTGCCAAATCCAGGCGTCAGTTCTCTGTTCTCCTCTTACTTGACCTATTATGAGTATTTGACATAGTTTGACCTCCTCCTCCAGGTAATTTTCCTTTTTTAAAACTTGGCTTCCTCCTATTCCTTTGGCTTCTCTCTCAAGCTCTTCTGTGAGTTCTAAATCTGCCAGACCTCTTCCAGTTAGAGCACCATAGGACTCAATTCTTTGTTCTTTTTTCTGTCTGTCCTCACTCCCTGGATGGGCTCATCCACTCTTTCGAATGATGAATAAATTCCATTTATACATCAAAGACTATCATTTATATATCTAGCCCAAACTTCCCTTCTAAATCCAGATTCAAATATCATGACCTAGTATCCTCCCTAAGGTATCTCGAAGACATTTCAAATTTAGCACACTCAAAATTTAGCTCTGATCTCCCCTGCAGCCTTCTTTACCCTCAGCCATCCCCATATCAGTTGATGGCAACACCATCCTTCCATTTGCTCAAGCCAGAATCCTTGGAGTCATCTTGGACTCTTTCAAGCCACACTCCAACTATCAGGAAATCTTACTGGTTGAGCTTCAGGAGATTCCCAGAATCTAACCACTTCTGGTCAGTGCATTGCTACAACTCTTTTTTGCTTGGATTATCACAAGAGCCCCTAACTGTTCTGTTTCTACCTATTGCTACCCTAAAGTTCTCACCACAGCGATCAAAGTGATTTTTTAAAAAAATATTTATTTATTTGAAAGAAAAAGAGAGATAGCAACAGCACAAGTGGGAGGAGAGGGAAAAGCAGGCACCCACTAATCAAGGATCCCCATGTGGGGCTCGATCCCAGGACCCTGGGATCATGACATTAGCCAAAGGCAGACGTTTAACGAACTGAGCCACTCAGGAGCCCTTGAAGTGATGTGGGTTTTTTTTAAAAACTTTTTTTTTTTTTTTTTAAATAACAGTTTTAGGTTCACAGCAAAACTGAAAGTACAGAGATTTCCCCCATGCTCCCTGCCCCTCCACATGTACAGAGTGGTATATTTGTCCAACTGATAAATCTACACGGATACACATCTTAATCATCCAAAGTCCGTAGCTTACGCTAGGGTTTATTCTCGGTGTTGTACATTCTGTGAGTTTGGATGAATGTATAATGACATTTCTACCATTATACGGAGTATTTTCACTGCCCTAAAAATCCTGTACTCCACCTAGTCATCCCTCCACCTACAACCTCTGGCAACCACTGATCTTCTTGCTGTTTCCAGGGTTGTGCCTTTTCCAGTGTGTCATAATAGTTGGAACCATTGAGTATGTAGCCTTTTTGAATTGGCTTCTTTTGTTTAATAGTATGCACTGAAGTTTCCTCCATGTCTTCATGGCTTGATAGCTCGTTTCTTTTTAGTGCTGAATAACAGTCCATTGTCTAGTATACTACAGTCTATTTATCCACCTACTGAAGAATATCCTGGTTGCTTCCAAGAAATCATTTGCACAATTTAGTCTTCATTTCAGTCCAAGGGAGACAGTGCTATGAAGAGTATGATCCCACAGTGCTGAAAGGAGCTTTAACCAAACTTAAACGGGGGGATTACTGCTAAAATAGAAGATCACATTGGTAACACAATAAAAATGTTTGAATTTTGTTTACAAGCCACTGTTATCTGTGTAGGTAGCATTGATTGTAGTCTCAGAAATTTCAGTAAATGATAATCATCATTTGGTCTGGTGTAATGTCTAGTTAGCATGCAGGTATTAGGGGAAAATAATCCAGTTTTGTTTTGTTTTTTAAACATGGCAGCTTCATTAATAGGAAAGATTTCTAGCCATGCGCAGATGGACTGTGTAATTTTAAGATGCTGTGGATGAATGTGAGCTCATAAAGGAACTTGAACATTTTAAAGTGTCTTCACATCTCCATGCCTCTGCTCATGCTGTTTATCTTTCTTGGAATGCTTATCCCTTCCTGGTCAACTCTTGCAAACTCCTCCTTGTCCTCCAGAAGCCAACCACAGTCACATTTTCTCTCTGGCTTCTATTGGCACAGTCTTTCTGCCAAGGGATCTCCTCCTGGAGGTTAATTGATCAATTGCTTCCTCCTTTGTGTTCCCAAAGCACTTGTCACAGATGTGCATGTTATTTCTGTACCTGCCTCTGAGTTGAAAGGGCACCTTCATCACCTTTGTTTCTCTAGGGACTGTCACAGTCCCTATCTTATAATATCTGCTCAATAAAATGGTTTTAAATTTGAAGCATTAGACCATTTTTACCTTTGTCACTGATTCATCCAGCAAATATTTATTAAGAACTTTTAATATGCAAGGTGCTGCGTTATGGGCTATCAAGATACTAAAAAAAGAGAACTGGATGCCCAATTTCTTAAAAACCTCAAATATAGTATTATAAGAAAAAACAAGTCCTGCATAAAAGTAATTATTTTCAAGCAGAGGTGTGTGTAAGCACACGTGTGTGTGTGTGATTACCTCACACTGGGGTTCAAGAATTTCTTCCTATTCGCTAAGAAAATGTTTTTCCATAGTTAATGGTTAAAAAGCTATGATTAAAAATAATGATTCGTTTGATGTCTCATAAATGAGGTTAAGTTCTGTCCTCAATCTAAAAATACATCTCTCTCCCTCATGTGGTGTACTGTCCTACACTATTGGATTTAAAGACTGCTCAGGTTTGCAGCTACTTGCCAAACAGTCTACGCTTAAAGTATAGAAAGTTTCTTTTGGTGCCTTAAGGTATGAATTTTATACATTCCTAGTTTTTAGAAAACACCTCAAGTGGCAGATCCTTTACTGTTGCCGCACGTTCATTCCTAATTGCCATTAGGAAATTGGCTCTAGAAAGCTTTTGACTAAAGTTAACACTAATATTGTAGAAACGAAAAATCCAAACCACATTTAATTTTTTTTTTAAATGTGGTAAGCATACTTCAGTTACTCAACATTGAATTGTATTTAAGCCAGTAGCAGTTTTTTTTTTAAAGGTAGATTGTCTTTTCCACATTAAGATATAAGATGTAATAGCTTGAGTGATTACAGATGTTAACTGGTCATCACCAGCAATTTTTCTGTTTTCATTTAGACTTGGATTATCACTTGCATTTATCTTCAACTACTCCTATTTAATCCTCTGGTCAAAACTAAAGGGATCTGCAGGAACCGTGTGACTGATGATGTGAAAGACGTTACAAAATTGGTAAGTAAGGAATGCTTTCAATAGTTTTGGGGGTTTTTTTTGTGTGTTTTTTGAAAAAAGATTTCATTTTTTTCTTGTCCCAAGTTAGTATTTTTCCAAGACAAAGAAAGAAATCAATAAGTTATTCCAAAGGGTATAGAGAGAGCAGGTAGGGAGATATTTAAGATCGAGGAGATTCTGTTGGTAAAATTGGTACATCACTGCAGTGACTTTGTTTCTTTGCTCATTTTTTTCAGCTCAGTCACAGGCAGTGAAGGACACTGGAGAGTTCTCTGTGTGCTGCTGTGGCAGCGTTGGCTTGTTCCCCATTATCTCTTTAGTGGGTTTCTCAGTGTGTCTTATTTCCCCTCCTTACGCCTTCTTACTCTTCTCTAACAAGCCTAACAAAAAAGATCTGAACTGACCATTCTCCCCTTTCCAACAGCGTGGAGACCCTATCACATGTGGGTGGGTATGTGCTCCCTCTGGGAACGTAGCTGGAGGAGTGATTTGTACCCAAATGTTGAGCAGACTCGTCTCCCACATTTGTCACATTGGAACTCATCCCAAGCAAAAGCCATTTTACACCAGTGCCCCTCGGTCATGGCTAGCTTCATGCCGTGATTCTCTTAAAACGCATACCACAGACAGAGAGATAATACAGCATCAGGAATGCACTCTTCCCAGCTCTCCATCGAGGGGAGATTTTACATGCCCATTTGAGCTACAATGTGTGATTTCAGGATGAGCAAACTTTGAGAAACATTTTTGTAAGTGCCTGGTTCAAAATACCCAAGTGGCCTTCTGTTATTGGAAAATTGTCTAGAGAACAGAGTTGATACGAGCATAGGGAAGAAATAAGGGTCGTGACATGGAGAAAAGAAAGAAAATTATATTTGTTGAGATACTTGTCTTCCTACTCTTGATATATATTTCCTGGTTCATGTTTTATTTGGAGTTTATAGCCAAACTTTGAAAGAGATTTAATTCTATGGTCAGAGTCTTTCTGACTTAGTCTCAATGCAGTTAGTAACACACACACACACACACACACACACACACACAGAATTTATGTGGATTCCTTAGAAGGATGCCCAGAGGGCCCAGGTTTAAAAAGAGTTCTCTGAAGCAGTGCCTGAAGATACACCAGCACGTCCTGTTTGAGGGGCTGGTAATCAAAGCAATGCAGCATTTGCCTGCTATGGGCTCAGCTAGGTATTCGGGATTAGGTGAGGAAAGTTTTTGTTTGGTGTTTTAAAGATTTTATTTATTTAAGAGAGAAGCAAGCACAAGCATGGGGAGGGACAGAGGGAGAGGCAGAGAATCTCAAGCAGACTCCGCACTAAGCATGGAGCCCAATGAGGAGCTCGATCTCAAAACCCTGGGATCATGACCTGAGCTGAAACCAAGAATTCGAGACTCAGTCAGCTGAGCTACCCAGTCAGCCCTGTTTTGTTTTTTGTTTTGTTTTGTTTTCAAAGACCGTAAAACATGGACCTCTTCCTCAAGTTCCTTATTAATCTGTGACCCAAGAAACTATACTAAAAGAAAATATATGCTTATATTATAAATTTTGTATCCATAAAAGACACTCATTAAATGTTTGTTCAGTGAATGAAGACCTGATGTGCTTCACTGTGGTAACCACCATGATCACCTGTGGTGCTTATTAAAATTACAGGTGTCTGGACTGCACTCCAAGAAACTGATACAATGATAGGTCTGAGGAAGGGCTCCAGGCATCTACATGTTAAAGAGATTTCTGAAAGGAGATTTAAGAACTGCTCTAGATGGTCTGTTCAGTCAAAATTTGGAGACCAGACTGTGTTGATCCTAATTTAGTCCCAATTCTTATTATGACTCACTTTATCTATGTTACATAAATCTATATGGATGTCAGATTAACATGAGTCTCAAAAATATGCTTAAAGTAGTTCACAACTGGGAAATTAAAGCTCTCATGGGGCTGCTGGTATAACTGTGGAGCTGACGATGATCAGTGGAGATCTGCAGTGGTCCTAAGGAGCAAACGTCAAGTATATGGACAATGAATTATAGTTGGAAGGTGATGGTATATTTGACCACAGGCCAAGTATATCCAAAATTAACATGGTATTAAAGAGAAATTACTTATACGCATTATGACTTGCTAAGTGTTTAAGGAAAACTACTTAATGATCATTACTTCCTGTGAAACGTCGAACCCGTATTTTCAAGTGGCATAAGTAGGGATTGCAAGCACCTTCCAAGATCTTCCATCCTTGTCTTTGACCAGCTGTTTATGTTCAGTCTGTTACCTATCTGCTTATAAAATGAAAAATGGCAAGAAGCATCACTGAGAAAGAAGAGCCTGGAAAAGAGACACTTACTAATATTGACACTAAAAGATAAATCCTCACCTCAAGGGCAAATGTGAAATCATTAGACTGAAAAAAGAGGGTTTTTTCCTCCCGGCAACTGACTCGAGGAAATTTTTTAATTTCAACAGTTGATCTAGTGAAATTAGTGTGTTTACTTTGGATTATTGAAATAAAATCAGATTAATAAAAAATAGGACTCAGGGGTGCCTGGGTGGCTCAGCTGGTTAGGCATCTGACTCTTGGTTTTGGCTCAGGTCTTGATCTCAGAGTTGTGAGATCGAGTCCTGTGTTGGGCTCTGGAACCTGCTTAAGAGTCTCTCTCTCCCTCTCTCTCTCTGCTCCCCCCCACCTCCTCTTTCCCCCTCCCCCAAAAAATAAGACTCAGATTACTTCTAATTGAATAAAGACCTACATAATTCACAACCCGTATTTCATAGAGTAGATAACAGAAAAATAATCCCTGACCTCAAAAATTTCATAATCTAGTTTGGGAGATAAATCATCTCCATAAAAATATGAATATCATTAATACCACAATAACAACACATATGTGGATGCCATTTAAAAGATTTCATGTAGGACCAACCTGTGCTGATATATTGGTTAAGGAATGGATTTTGGAATTTGATAGACCTGAATTTAAAGCCCAGGTTTTTGACCTTAAATAACTACCTTTCTAAATCACAGTTTCTATATCCCAATTTTGTCTTATAGATTAAATAAGAGAGTTTATTTATAAATTTTTTTATCACAGTTTTTGTCCTATAACTTCTTTGGGCCTTAGTTTGCTTATCGGTGTTAAGATTAATAGTACGTCGTAGAGTGATTATAAGGATTGAATCAGTAGAACAGTGTTAGGAACAGAGCAAGTGCCTACTAAATATTAGCTGTTAGTATGGTAGTAGTGGTGTTGGGGGATCAGAGGATACTGGAGCTGAAAGGGAATTTAGAGACAACCTGGACAAACTATTTTATAAATAAGGAAACTGAGGGATGGATGCCTGGGTGGCTCAGTGGGTTAAGCCTCTGCCTTCGGCTCGGGTCATGATCACGGGGTCCTGGGATCAAGTCCCACATTGGGCTCCTTGCTCAGCCGGGGAGCCTGCTGCTCCCCCTGCTTCTACTCACTCGTGCGCGCGCTCTCTCTCTCTCTGACAAATAAATAAATAAAATCTTTAAAAAGTAAATAAATAAGGAAACAGACCCAGGAATGGTGACGCCCAGCTCCGGGTCCCGTTACCAGTAGTTTTCACACTGGCTCCTAGAGCCCACACGGCCACTCTGCCTTCATTTGTGTATCTGGATTTCCAAATAAGACTTGATGTGGAAGAAAGAATCGAGCTGAAAAAATGTTGGGAGTCCCTGCTGTAAACCAGCACCTGTAGGATATCATTTGAGAATCATTGTATTACAGGGTTTTAAGAATCTTATTAAAAGCACAGCTGTCAGGGCTCCCACTGCAGAAATACTGAGTCTCAGCTTGTGAAATGGCGTGTAGGAACCTACATGTGTCCAGCGAGCATCCTAGCTGTGAGGGTTTGCATGGACGTGCCAGAACTACATAGACAATCATACTTCTAACATTGGGGTTTTTTCCTTTTGGGGAGGGGAACCAGAACAAAAACAAAACTGTGTTCTCATCCTTAGCCTAAAACTCATTAATTTGACTAATTCAGACAGTAACGTGAGTGACTTGAGAGTTACACAGATCCAGATAATTACCGCCTCTCTCTATAAAGTACAGTGGGGCAATTCCATAATGATACATCGTCAGGTTGCGCCTTTTAGAATAATTCCGTAATGCCCTGACTCAAGGAGGTTACATAGAACAGGAGAGATTTGCTTTACAGGCATAACCTTGGTACATTCTGAGAGAAACAAAGTAGCTTGACAGTACCTTTTTTTACCTTGTGCTCCCAGTAACCTCTTTGACTGAAATCATTTCTCTGCAGTCCCTACCAGTTCCTCCTCTGCATTAGGCGGCACCTGGTACTGTGCCCACAGACCTGAAGTCTATTTGCTTGGGGTGATTCTCATGTCACAGAAGCACATGATTTATGACCTTACTGTCATTTTTTTTTTTTTTTTTAATTTCTTCTTGGACACTTTGTGCTGCCCCTACAGTCTCCATGGTTTTCATTTGAAATCCTTCTGGCATGTTTGCTCAGCATAATAGTTCATCTATTTACAGAACGTTTTGCTTTGTTTCTAAAAAATGTTGCAAGACTTGTTTTAAATGGCAAAGTCAGACCTACCTAAGGAAAGGGTCAAGTATCTGGGAAGAGGATGAAACAAACTTTAAAAATTTGTATCTGTGGGGCAATTAGGCTGCAGCTTTTCACGGCTGTGTTACAGAAGACGGCACCCGAATACTGAGATAGTTCAAACTGCTTTCCCCTTTTGTTCTTCGTACCGTTCCCTTCATTTGTGGTCATAGCTTTCTTTCATTTGGGGGAATTTAATTAAATGTGACTATGTTGCTTTTTAAAACCTTTTTTGTTTTAAAATATATATTAATTATTCGTCTTCCTCAAAATGTTTAAGGCAGGTTGCTGTCCCAGCCCCATCTTAAAAGGTGAAATTACTCTGTCTTTTCCAGGTCAGTCTACAAATCAGAATAGAATAAAAACTCAGGAATTCATGGTTTTCCTGGTCTTATGATATGTACTTATTTTAACACATGGTTCTTAGAGTTTACCATAATAGGATATTATAAAAATATCTCAGATAAATTTCACTTTGAACAGTTCTGAATAATTCTGATTTTTCTTCTTCAAGTACAATGTTTTTCAAATAGAATTACCACTGCATTAAAATAAAGTTTTGGAGTCTCGGAGTCTTTCCATTTCTAGGTGAATTCTGAGCTTTTCTAAGCATATCTTCTCTTTAAAAGCAGAGATCTCAGGGGTGCCTGGGTGGCTCAGTTGGTTAAGTGGCTGCCTTGGGTTCAGGTCCTGATCCCAGGTTCCTGGGATCGAGCCCCGTGCCAGCTCCCTGCTCAGTGGGTAGTCTGCTTCTCCCTCTGCCTCTCCTCCTTGCTCATGCTCTCTCTCTCTCTCAAATAAATAAAATTTTTGAAAAATCTTTTAATAAAAAAATGTAATAAAAAAATAAAAGCAGAGATCTCAGAGGCACCTGGGTGACTCAGTCGGTTAAACCTCCGACTCTTGATTTCATCTCAGGTCATGATCTCAGGGTCCTGAGATCCAATCCCTTGTGTCTGGCTCTGCCCTCCACAGATCCTTTCTCTCCCCCTCTCCCCCTGACCCCACCTGTGTTCTCTCTCTCTCTCAATAAATCTTTAAAAGTAAAAAAGAAAATAAAAGCAGAGATCTCATGGGGTGCCTGGATGGCTCAGTTGGTTAAGCATCCAACTCAATTTCGGCTCAGGTCATGTTCTCAGGGTCTTGATATTGAGCCCCAAGTCAGGCTCCAGGCCGAGCATAAAGCCTGCTTAAGATTCTCTTCCTCTGTCCCTCCCCCCACTTGTGCCTGCATGCTTTTTCTCTCTTTCTGAAAAAAAATAAAAATAAAAGCAGAGATCTCCCACAGTTTTTTGGGGTGGGATTTTCCTTTTTCTATTTTGGACCTTTGAAGAACAATGGTTTGACATCTGGATAGTTTTTAAAGTTTATTAGTTTGCTATACTTAGCATTTTAATTTCTTCTCCTGTAGTCCATAGAAATTTCTTTTCCTATTTAAAACTAAATTTTGGACTTGTAGTATTCAAAGAAAGGACTGAAGTGTATTGGAAATAATTTTTGCAAAAACTGACAACAAAATGTCCTGCTATATCACTAAGCATGGCAGTCTTATTGTGAAGAAAAAAATCATTCTTCCTTTACAGGACAGATAACCACTTAGGTAGTATGTCTCCTGCTCCTTGACTTTTTAAAGCAGTAGTTACTGTGTGAGTATCCAGGTACCATGGAGAGCATTTTATATGGATTCTGTCCTTTAATCAGTACAAACCTAGGAGGTAATTATTTTTAAACCCCAGTTCATTGATAAGGAAGCTGAGACCTAGTGATAAGTAACCTGACCATCCTTATCTGGAAATAGGAAGCCGAGTGGAGAAGTTCAAACCTATAACTACCTGTCTTTGGAATTCAAGAACCTAGTTCATAATTTACAATGCTTTAATCTAAGATTTAAATGTCAACTGCCGTTTAAGATTTATCATTGTAACCTCCTGACTTTTATTTCCTAGGTAGTAGTTCACCTTATAATTAGGAAGTGATATTATAGATGTTCTTTAATCTTTTTTTAATTTTTTAAAATTTTTTATTTTTTTGGAGGGAGAGGAGTCCTCTATTTAGGTATCTTTCACTGAGAAAAGAGGTCTCAGAAAAGTCTTGTAAAGTTGTCTTAATTTTTTTTTAATCGCTGAGTTCTTATCAAAAAGCAAATACCTTTGAAAACTAGACAATTGTCCTGGTGAGTTAGAGTGTTACTGTTAACAGGGGATGACTTATAAGGAAAAATAAAAAAGCAAAAAGCTTTCCCCTGTGTTATTTCTGAAAACCAGCATTACACTAAGCTGCTACACATGAGTGAGTTGGGATATTTACATACAAACAAGTCCCCCACCCTGCCCCCCAAAGCAGTGATTCTTAAACTTCTCTGGGTCTGATGAGGCTCTGGAAGCTGTGGACTCTCCCCCAGAGATGTTCACTTATGCACAACGTTTTATGGATGGTATCAAGGGAATCAGGAGTTACTACCACTGCGTTTTGATTCTTACCTTGCACCGGGGAGAAACAACTGAGACAAGTTAAGTGTTTCAGCAGAGATGTCCAAGAAGCCACTGATTTCATGAGATTTGGAGACCTCAGTGATATATGAATCATGAGATCCAAAGATTTTAGATTAGTGATCTGGAGAGGGCATTAAGTGTTCTAACTTAGAGTTCTTTTTTCTTCTGAGTCCAAATACCTTTAGGACATGGTATGCAGCCAGTGCCTGTTGGCGTAAAAAGACTTTTTCTTGGCCAAGTTTTCAGCATTTCCGTGTGCTGTTCCCTTACACATTTTGTTTTATTTTTGTGTTTCCCAGTGTCACCGAGTATTGTCAATCCTAAAGACACCCAATGGGGCCTATCTAGTAGAGTGAGCCCTCGTGAAGTGTCTTGTTTTTGCAGTTTTATGCATTTTACAGTCTGGCGTAGCATTGACCTCTTCATACGCCAAACCACAAAAGCTCATTGGAATAATTTGGCTTTTGGCAAAATTTCCCATCAATTAAGTTCCATTTTTTTTTTTTTGTTTTTTTTGCCCTGAACTTATTTTACTAGAATTAGTTTTTTTCAAAATCTATAGTTTTGATTACTTATCCATTTAACCCTATCAACGGGCTACTTCCCTGGAATCTAAACCTCATTTCTGTTTTTTTCAGCTTCCGGTCTCTATATAAATATTAAATGCATGTTCAGCACTTTTCTAGTGGTCTTATTTTTTTTTTTTTGAAGATTTTATTTATTTGACAGAGAGAGAGACAGCCAGCCAGAGAGGGAACACAAGCAGGGGGAGTGGGAGAGGAAGAAGCAGGCTCCCAGCAGAAAAGCCTGATGTGGGGCTTGATCCCGGAATGCTGGGATCACGCCCTGAGCCGAAGGCAGACGCTTAACGACTGAGCCACCCAGGTGCCCCTCTAGTGGTCTCCTAAACAGTTCCTGGTCTCTGTTCTATCCTTGGTTCACTCCATACCTTCCAGACCAGTCTTCCTGAATTTACTATCCTGATCCCTCCCTGTTTGGACGTTCAGTGTAGTACCACTACTTCCATGAGAAAGTTAGATCAAACTACATTTTTAGTAATTACCTAATTGACTCCCTTTATTTTACAGACGAGTGGTAGAAGTTCTATGGAGAGGAAATGAGGCAGAAGTGACTTGCTAGTGGGGTCTGGTGGCAGAGCATGTCCTACTGAACTTTACTGCCTCCCACTGGGCCTCCTTAGCCCAACATTACAGTCCTTCTCTAATGTAGCATTCTTGGCATATTTCTTATCTCTTACCTGCTGGAGCCTGAAGTATCTGTCCGTGGCCTCCCAAACACACCTGTGCTTTCCCATTTCTTTGTCTTTGCATATGACCCCTCCTCCATCTAGAATGTCCCACTCTCTTGCAATTAATATAAACCCATCTTCATGTACATACCATGCTTAAGCACTTGGTGTTTTAAATGAGTTACTTAGTCCTTATTTAGTCTTTATAAATTCACTAGCTAGATTTTGTTATGATTCCCATTTTACACATGTCAAAATTAAAGCTAAAGCAGATTAAGTAACTTGCCCAAGATCTGAGTTAACATGCAGAAGAGCCTGGATCCAACCTGAACATTGTGTCCCCAGAACCTGTGCCGTGACTCCTCCATCAAATTAACTCAAAGGAACATCTTCTAAATTCCAGGCCAAAGGCTCCCTCCCTCTACACTGTCAAACCTTCTGTAATGATCAATGTATATCGAAGAAGCTGAATATATCACAAAGTTATCTGTGTTCTCTGAGTACTCTTCAACACACTCTAAGTGCTTAGAGAGTCCTACAATAATTCAGGAAGCAACCATAAAAATCTACAACTTGACTTTCTAAGTCATCTTCCAAATGCAACTGGAAAGGAACCAGTGGCAACCAAGAGAGTAACAGAGGGAGCCTGCTCTGTAGAACACAGTGCTGACCCGAGCACGGAGGGCCAGGTTAGTATTCTCCCTCCATCAGGAACTCCTGCCACCTGCCACCTTGAGATACCAGTTAGCCCCTCTGAGCCTCCATGTCTTCATCTATAAAACAGGCTTAATAGCATATATCTCATGAGGTTGTGGCAAAGCTTATATATATAAACTTGTTATAAATTGCAAAGCATTTTTTCAAAAATAGTATTTTCATCCCATCAGAAATTAAATATCAGTAAATCAGCTTAAGGCAGAAATTATTATGTACCGCCCCCCAAGTAGTAAGGTATGTAGATTTCAGTGTGTTTCAGTAAGTTGACTTCTTTCAACTGATTTTTATATGTAGATTACTAATAAAATGGAATTGGCCATATCCCTTATGTTTTTTTCTGCTCATTAGGTTTATGTATATACTCAGGTCCTAAGCTTTCTGAATACTAATTCCGTCAATTTTATATAGATAGATTAGATAATGTAAATTATTCTGAAGGAGGGGCTAGATTGTCGAGCAGGTTGTGTTCAGAACACCTGCCATTTCTTGTCATGTTTCTCCATCCAGAATGGCTTTAATTTACAAGGTTGGTTCATAACATAATACAATGTTGCTGCTCAGTCTAATTCCAGCATTCATACCTACAAAAGCGTCAGCTGAGTCTTTGCCAGCAGGGCTTACATAAAATGACTGGGTCATTTTGCTTTTCAAAGATGGGCATGAAGATCCAAAAGACAAAAGAAATTTTGGAAGCCTGGTGGGAAATCTGACCGAGAGGAAGAAAGTGCCCAGGAAAAACATGCAGAGAGTGGAGGAAATGTGTAGTAGAACATCAGTGGTGAGGGAGGCTCTCCTGTCAAAGATCTGAGTTCTAGTCCGTACTTTACACTGTAACTGTGTGACCTTGGTCTAGTTACTTGACCTCTTTGAGCCTCAAGTTCTTCGTTTGTTCAATAGAGATAATATGTCACAGGGATTGGAAGATTGGAGGTGATCATGCAATGTAAGCCCTTATTGAGCACACTACCTGGCCCATATTGAGAAAATTGTAAGCTCAAGACTAAGATGAGTGTGAGATAGTACCATTGGAGGTAGACTGGTAGTAAGCACAAAAAGGGATCCGTTACTACCTTGGCTCCCTTCTGACTCACTTATGCCTTTGCCTATATTCCTTTCTCACCAAATTGTTCTCAGATTCTAGAAGCTATTGGCATGGCCAAGAAGAAACCTACAGATTGTGTTATGGGAGACTTGTCAGAGGTGACCTAGTCCAGCAAACAGGAGCAAGATCCTAGCTTAATATGGGGAAGAGCAAAGTTTTCAGAGAAAGGATGAGGGGGAAAATCTGCGAAAGTAAGGTAGACTTATTGAAGACGTAATAGTGCAAAAGCACTTTTTTACACCATGTCTTAAGACTCATGGTCTAAATCAGTTGTTGGCTATATTTAGCTGAAAATTCTAATCATGGTGGTATGACAGAGCTGGTGCTGTACCTAGAAAAGGAGATAAGGGAACCTAGAACTCTGTGACGTACCAGATCTATACCTGGGAAGTCAGTTGCCAGCATATCCCTTAATACAGAATATGGACTGCTTATGATGTGTTTGCCTCATTCAGTTATCTCGTTTGTAAACTATTTGACATGGGTACTTTCATCAGCATTTTATAGATGAGAGAAAGAAACCAAAGTACACAATTTAAATTTGGTTCCAAATTAGGTATGTGTTCAACACATGCCACAGTGACTGATGGAAAGGTGTTAGATATTTTTAAAAAGCCTTTAAAAGAAGCTAGGTAGACATTTGAGACATTTCCAATGTTCAGGCCTAGGTAAGCAGATTAAGTTATCTCACAGAACTGAATCTCTGCAAATTGTTTAAGTTAGAAAGCATTTGCATCACAGGAATAGTATTCTTTTGAGGTTTCACTGACATTTTTTTTTCTAAGATCAACAAGTTCTCCAACTTGCATCAAAATCACCTGGAGGACTTAAGTTTAAGATTCAGTAGGGCTGATGTGGCCTGAGAATTTGCATTTTTAGCAGTTCCCTGGCGATGTTGACACATCAGTTTGAGAACCATTGACCAAAAAAAACAAAACAAAAAATATTGTATTACTGATTCTTTGGTGAAACAGTAGGAAAATAGTCCTGGAAGGGAATTCCAAGACCACAGATAGAAATTGAAATTCAGATGTTTCCAAAACTCCCTGGATTATACTTACACTCATTACTGAATTTGGAGTCTAAAAGACTTGTATTATCACTGTATTTTTGGAGAGTGCTTTTGATTACAAAAGGAAATCAAGAATGGAAAATCACTATGTAAATATTGAAATGCAGTGGTAACTTAAAAACAATAAAACAGATTTGTATGTATTTTTCTCCCACTAAAAACAATATGATTAATTGCTATGTATGAATTTTCTCATGGATTTTTTTCCTTTTTTTTTTTTCTTCTTCTTTTTTTGGTCTCTATAGGTGGCAAATCTTCCAAAAGACTATAAGATAGCCCTCAAATATGTCCCCGGGATGGATGTTTTGGTAAGTGGACTGTACATTTCCGAGTTTCTTTTTAGTAACTGACAAAAGAGATGGGATCATTCTATTGAGACAGGAAATTATCTGCCATTTAGGAGTTAGCTAATGGTCGGTATTTGAAGAAAGTATCCTTGGAATTCAACTTGCATGGTTTTGTTTTTGTTTTATCCTCAAGTAACTGCTAAACTTTACTTATGGGTAAGCACTGCAGCACATGCGACTTAGACCTGTACTTCTAAAGTAAGATCATCTTCCTTAGAGCTAGCCACAGATTTCTCTTTCCTTCAGCTTCCTCCTAAAAAAGGCTTGAGTATAAAAGTAGGCAAATTCTTTGCATATCTGAAAAGGTCCTTTATAAGTCTCTTTCCTATTTAATTTGAGACCACCATGTATTTTATCTCAGAATTTATTCGTCAATAGATTCTTAGAAACTTACAATATAAATATGAGGTTATGATTATAAATATATTGTTATTACTGCAACCAATAAATTTTATTTTTCTGATTACAAATTATCAGAATTCCTACATGAAGAAATTTTGAAAGCATAGAGATGCCTATGTACCCACCGCATAGCTTGTTAAACCCTACCGTGGTGCCATATTTGCTTCAAATGTACTTTTTAATGAAACATTATAAATATTACTAAAGACCCCTGTACGGCCTCTTTCTTGTCTCCACTGGTCCCCACTTTGTCTCTTCCAGACAACCTATTAGGAATAAGTCTTCTGAGCTGGAATTTTTCATTCCACTGCATGTTTTCAAGGCTTGGCATGAGGATAGCATCCCCTGGGTTTGTGTTGAATGTAACAAGGCATAGCAGCCCCCACCCACTCTTTTCCATTTACTGCAAACCTGTACTCATACATAAGTTACTGTATTTTTTGCATATTTTCATACTTAGTAGCATTATACTGTATATACCACTTTGCAACTTGCTTATATTTTGTAACATATGTTGACATGTACTGATCCATGTTGATTCATTTTAACTGCTGTATTGTGTTCCTTGAGTTCATTTAAAATCATTTGGGTGACTCCCCAAGTAGACATCTTTCCATGACTAATGAAATACTTATTACAGATCCACTTTGTGCAAGCTGTCTTAGGCTTTGAGTACTTTTTGTGGGTTAGTCCATCAAAATTATTACCAGTTTAATTGTGTTAAGCACATCGCTAAGTGCTTGTGCTTAAAAAGTCTTTCAAAGACGGACTCTAAGGTTATCATTTCAAGGGACTGTCAAAGGCCTGTTTCTTTTCATTAGGAAACTAAGCATTTAAGTTAGCATGAACTATCTAAAGTTCCTTAGAACATGTCTTTTCATGTTGAACCAGATATCCTCAAGTCCAGGTCAGTGTCTGTCCCATTGAATTAGGGGTAGTTCTCTGGAAATAGGAATGTAAAATCATAGCAGACTGGAAGTTAATTAATCTAATCATTCAGTTACTCAGGGAATAAGTACAGTATTTGTTTAGGAAAAAATGTGGAGCCAGCACCTTACCAGATATTTTTAAGAAACAAATACATCACCTAGCCTTATGTGCAAAAACCTTTAATAATAACTAGGTGAGGGGATGATTGGGCCTTTTTATAATGCTTTTTTTTTTTTATTTTCAAAATGATTTCACATATTTATCTCCTTGGGTAATTAGAAAAACCCTTCCAGGAAGGCAAGGTATCTACTGTGATTTGTGTGATTTCTGTTTTACAAATGACCCAATGAGGTTTACAAGTATTTCACCCAAGGTTATGCAACTAAAAAGTGACAGTCTTAAAAGGAAACCTCAGGTCATCTGACATTGAACCTTGGGTTACAGAATGTGAGTATCTAAATAAATAATTACAATAGCAAGCAAAGGTGTTCTTTTTTAGATTTTTGTTTGAGGGAGAGCAGAGGGAGAGTGAGAAAGGGAGCAGCAGACTCCCTGATGAGCAGGGACACAGGACCCTGAGATTATGACCTGAGCTGAAGGCAGATGCTTAACCCAGGGCGCCCCCAGGAAGGTGTTCTAAGTGAACCATTTAAGTAATAAGATGTACCCTGCCCCTGACTGGAGAAGCATTTAGGTCTGTGATTGCCAAACTGACTCAAATCATGCAGCTCGTAATGTTAAACTGAAAATAACAAAATAGATTATTTTGTGCTGGTATAATCATAGATTGTGCTAAATCACAGATTTCAGTATGGGCTGGTGGTAGCAAGAGCCAAACTTGTAAAAATAAAGCTGAAAGTGTTTCTGTAATTGAGAAAAGTCCACTATTATTTGATCTTGGCATACTGTCCTGGCATAACTGGAGAAACTTTGTTCTTGGCTACCACAATTGGCAAGAAAAATAAGTCCGTGCAGAGGGTTTGGGCAGAAACGGGTCGTAGGCTTTGTTTTACCTTTATTTTAAAATGTGAGTTTCTGCCAAGACCAGAGGAGTTTCCCAGTGGAGAGGCCAGTGATGATTTGTCAGTGGTCAGAGTCCCAGCTGCCTTATCTTTTGTTTCTAAACAATAGAGGGCAGAGTAGGAATCAGAATGGGTACCAGAAAGATTCTCTGGGGCCAAAGCAATAAAATTCTGCCTGAGGCACTGGGCAGAAGAAGGCTCTAGAATAGAATACAGTTCATTGTCATGCTTTTGCTTTAAAAATCTGTTAAATACTCCTGAAAGAGGAGGGGACTACTTTTCTAAGAGACCTCCTAGAAAATTACGTAGCAGATTCTCTCTCACAAATAGCAGGGTGTGCCCAACCAGTAGGTATTTAAATCCAACGATAATTACCAATTCTATTTTTAACTCTTGAAACTGTATCTCCAGACTGTTAGGATTTTAAGTCACTTACCGTAAAAATCCTAAACATTTCTGATCCTTCCATTTACCAGTAATGTTACCACAGACAGACCAGAAATTGGGTTGCTGAATTTGTGCCATACGTCTGCAGTCATTCTGATGTTTATAAAATGATACAAACTATGACTTGCTTATAGTATTTGAGTAAAAAAAAAATTATCAGTTTTAATTATAGATTCACCAAGTTTTAACTTTTTATTCGGAAATAATTTCAAATATACAGAAAAGTGATGAGAATATTCTAAGAACACTCACTCTTTAATCCACATTCACCTATTTTTAACATTTTTGCCTCATTTGCTTTACTAGATGCTTTCTGTGCACAGGTGTGTGTTGCTACTTTTCTAAACTCACTGAGTCACTCTTTAACCCTAAATGCTTAAGTGGGTATTTCCTAAGTAAAGGATTTTCTCTTACGTAACCACAGTATAGTTGTCAGTTTTGATAAATTTAGCAGTAACAAAATATTTAAATCTATTGGCTGTATTTCAGTTTTATCAAAATTTCTTTTTTAAGTATTTCTTTTCTTCCAATACTAGATCCAATCTAGGATAATGATTTGCATTTTTGACATTCTGTGTGATAGACAGAATAATGGCTCCAAAGATATCCCAGGCTGTGAATATATCACCTTACATGGTAAAAGGGACTTTACAGATATAATTAAGGATTTGGGGATGCAGAGTTTATCTGGGATTATCCAGATGGGCATAGTCTAATCTTGTGAATCCTTGTACACATGAAAAAGGAATGTGAGAGCCAGAGAGAATGATTAAGATGTTGCAGTGTTGGCTTTGAAAATAGCGCAAGGAGCCACAGGCCAAGGGGTGCAGGTGGTCTCGAAAAGCTGGAAAAGGTGGGGCGCCTTGGTGGCTCAGTTGGTTAAGTGTCCTCCTTCAGCTCAGGTATGATCCCAGGGTCCTGGGATTGAGCCTGGGCTCTCTGCTTAGCAGGGAGTCTGCTTCTCCCTCTGCCTCTGCCCCTCCCCCAGGCCATGCTCTCTCTCGCTCTATCTCAAATAAATAAAATCTTAAATAAAATAAAAGCTGGAAAAGG
Organism: Ursus americanus; assembly: GCF_024610735.1. Lineage (NCBI taxonomy): Eukaryota > Metazoa > Chordata > Mammalia > Carnivora > Ursidae > Ursus > Ursus americanus. The sequence continues at coordinate 30,150,687 of NC_142143.1, forward strand.
CAAGGCAAGGAATTCTCCTCTAGAGCCCCTAAAAGAAAGCCAGCCCGCACGAACACCTTGATTTGAGCCTAGTAAGACCTGTTAGATTTCTGACCTCAGGAATGGTAAAATAATAAATTTGTGCTGTTTTAGGCCCACTAAGTTTGTGTAAACTAATATTTCATGTCTCTTTAGTCTGCTTTAAAAGTTCCTCAGCCTCTCTATGACATCGACATTTTTGAGTAACACAACCATCCCTTTTACGTAAAATGTGTATCTTTGAAACGTTTGATCGATGCTTCTTAATGATTATATTCAGATTATGTATTTCAAGCCATGATGCTACATAAATGATGAAACATCCTCAGGTTATCACACACCCATCTTCCCCTCAAGGTGCTCAAACAGATCCCCTGGTTAACGTGTTCCACTAGTTCTATGTATTTACCTATCAGCAACTCAAAAGCAATGTTTGAGGGAGATGTTTTAAGACCATGTCCAGTTCCTCATCAAAGTTTCTCCCCCAAATTTAGCATCTGTTGATGATTCTTACCTAAACCATTCTTTACTGTATGTCACATCAGTTTTTAATTATTTTTAAAGGCAAGGTTAAACAAGTCCTTGGGAATACGTAACATCGTTTCTAACCATAATCCTGCCGGCCGCCTTCCCTGGGCAGCACCCTTACCCGGGTGTGCAGGATTCCAATTCTCAACTCTTCCCGCCTTCTTTTGCCGGGCCCTGCTGCTTCTGGGCTCTTCCCATCTCCCTTGCCGTTCCAGGACTTCTCATTTGAGGTTTTGACTCTTCTTGAGTAGACAGCGTGATTAAACAAACACCTGGTGCGCCTGGGTGGCTCAGTTGTTAAGCATCTGCCTTCGGCTCAGGGCGTGATCCCAGCATACTGGGATCGAGCCCCACATCAGGCTCCTCCGCTGGGAGCCTGCTTCTCCCTCTCCCACTCCCCCTGCTTGTGTTCCCTCTCTTGCTGGCTGTCTCTCTCTCTGCTAAATAAATAAAAATCTTTAAAAAAACAAACACACACCTAATTATTTTACTCCTCCTTCTTCATATAGTTTGAATGTCTGTATGCCTGTAGCTCTTAGGAAACAGAAAAAAGGAGCTCCTTAAACAAGGCCTCCAAGACCCTCATGCTGTGCACCTTTGCAAATCCTCTTCCAGCCCCACGTCCTCACGTGTTCCCTGTGGCCCCTGTTCCTCTGCACATGACTTCCTGTGTACCTGGTCTGACCTTTGATTCCAGTAACTCCAGACTCTTGGTTTCGTTTTCACTTCTGTAAGGGAGGCTTCCTTTCCCTCCTTGATGAAGCCCAATCGTCCGGTTGGAAGCTGTCTTTGTGACCTTCTTCAAAGTAGCAGTTTTCCGTTTGTCGATTTATTTAATTGATAACCTTCCACTTAGACCTGTAAACTTCATGAGGGCTGGGATTGTCTGTGTTTGCTCTGTTTTATATCGTCAGTGCCTGACGACCAATAGGCACTTAATAAATATCTGCTGAGAGAAAGTGTACAAGGAAGGAGAAAAGTTCCCAGGTAATCTCTTGTTATTCTCCCGAGGCACAAATTTGACCTCAGTAGAGTCCACAAGACTGTGTCGCGGTGAGTGCCTGTAACCCCTCACACAATACCTGCACCTCAACATTACTGCTATCCTTTTTTTTGGATGTGTGTACATTTTATTAAAAATCTTATGCATAAGGTATTATGCAATTTTTAGGAATCATGGTTTCCTTGAGGCTTCTATGAAACTACTTTCACGGAGTCATTTCTGTATTCAAGGACTTTCTCATTGTTCCAGTGACTAAAGGCTGAATGCCAAATTCCTGAATCTGATGTTCATGACTCTTCATAATCTTGTCTCATCCTAACTGCCTCATCTTAATAGCCATTATTCCCCAACACACACCTGCCAGCCAGCAAGATGCATCCCTGCCTCCTAAAATTACCATGCTAATTCTCAACTCCAAGACTTTGCTCAGGGCTACCTCCCTTTGCCACAGATGCCCTTTCCTTTTCCATGCACTCATTCCAATTCTACCTGCAAAATCATGCAGTATCTTGCAGCTGAAAGCAAGCTCATGGTCCTCTCATTTAAGGTCAGGATGAGATCCCGCTTTCTCCCCGGGGCCGTTTTCTACTGTTCAAGCCCATGCCTTCTTCCCTGTATCATTTGGCCAGTAAAAACTGGCATTACCCCTGCTCTGCTTGGCTCGGGGGACACAGTGGTCAACAACACCAACATGGTGTCTGATCTGTGGACCTCACCTTTTAGTCCATCATCTCTGAATTTTTAGAGAATTTGTCCAGAAGCTATTCATTTTGAGTACCTGATCATATATTGCTTACAGAGCTGTTTAAAATTGTATGTATTATGTATTTGTCTCAAAGTGTTGTGAGAAATAAGATCGGAAAAGTCCAAGAGATAGAATATATACATTTGTCAAATGGTATCATTATTTGTTTTCTTTTTACTGTGTTTTATTTGTCTAAAGATTAGAGACCAAATCTTTCACTCCTCTGTATTTCTTCACCATTCAAGCAGGCAGGTGTTACTCAAAAACTGCTTACCAGTAAACATTTAACTGTTGGGAAAAAAATGTCCTGATTTCCAAATCTTGAAGGAGTCCATCTTATTTGTTTAGAGTTCTTTAGTTCTCCCTAACAGTAATGAATTGAAACTTAAGGAAGGAAAGGCGGGGGGGGATCCAGTTATAAGGATGCTGAAGAACAGCATTCTAATAAAAGGGCAAGGATGTGGCCAGGCTTCATGAAGGGACTCCAGCCAGGATTGGAAAACTACTGGGTTTTCCTTTTCCTCTCTCCAAGTCTCTGCATCTCTAATTTATTCTCTTCTGTGTAGAATTTGTGTTCCGTCATCTGGTGAAACGTGGCTACCCCACACTCCCAGCTTTATATATTTGCAGTTGTAGCACTGCTCAGAGACTGTTTAGTTTCTGTTATCTACCGGTTTGGGGGAGAGACTTCCGGCTGGTCCAACTGGCTTCCGGGTCTACCATCATCCAATCAGTTAGGGTCACAGGGCAAGTTCACTAGTAGGTATGGATCCTGAGGCTCAACCCCTATGATTAGTAGTTCTTCCTATAGAAATAGATTAAATCAGCCAAGTAGACACTGTACTTATCTACTTCTACCTCCCATATAATAATGTATTTATTAAAAATGAGTAAGTATAAAATGTTAAATGAACAAAATATAACATTAAATACTATTTTTAAGTGACCCTTTGTGTACTCAAACTACAGGGCCCATCTAATAATAAGTGATTATATTAAGACACTCTTCAGAATATCTAGACCATTACTGTCTGGTACAAACATAAGGGAAGCCGTATATGTAACCTTAAAAATTGTTCAGTAGCCACATTTTAAAAAAAGTAAAAAGGAACAAGGGAATAAGTAAAATAGTTTTTATTGCAGTACATCCAAAATAACATTTTACCTTATCAAATTAAATTGCATATTTAAATTTTTTTCATATTCAAAATCGACTATGTATTTCATATCTACAGCACAATTCAGTGTGCAGACATTAATATTTCATCAGAAATATTCATTCCATATTTAGATTTTCAAAAAATTTACGGTTGAAAGTGCAGATTCACATACTTAAGTTTTTCCAAATACACTTGAAAAGTTTTCCAGGCATGGGGCAGCCAGGTGGCTCAGTCGGTTGAGCATCTGACTCTTGATTTGGGCCCCAGTGGTGATCTCAGGGTTGTGAGATCGAGCCCCATGTGGCGCTCCATGCTCAGCGCAGAGTGTGCTTGAGATTCTCTCTCCCCTCCCTCCGTCCTTCCCTGTGCTTGCACGTGCTCTCCAAATAAATAAATTAAAAAAAAAAAAAAAACCTTTCTCCAGTCACTGAATAGTATTGATTTTTAACTTTAAACAAGTTAAGTAAAACTAAAATTTTAGTGCTTCCGTCAGGCTAGCCACATTTTGAGTGATAAGTAGCCACAGGGGCTAATAGCCCCAGTATTGGCTAGCACAGATTAGACAGAACCCATTATTTTATGGAGAAACATGAAGCTCTGAATAGATTAAGTGACTGGACTAAAATCACAAAGTGTGTTAACAGTTGGGACTAGACACCGAGCTTCTGGTTCATCACTTCTGCCCTTACCTCACCATGCTGTTCCTTCCTCACTGCGCTATTTTGTGTAGGGCTCAGGGACCATTTATAGGCCCGCCCTGGGAAACAACACATATTTATAGTGTTTGGGCTGATTACCATCTTAATCAGATTGAGGTTGCTACATGGCTTTAATTCAAGCAAGAAAATGAAAGATGCCTGAAGAGAATACTGAAGAGACCCAAATTAATTGTTCAGGGAGAAGACCCAAATAAATCATGACAAAACCCAGCTCCTCCAAAAGGGAGTTAAGATTTTAGAGATCCCACACCAGGATTGTGAGCACACACTGTTTTGCAAAGTGCTTTTATAGAAATGTTTGAAATTCGCCTGCCGTGGAATGTTTGAAAGTAGCAGGGGAGTGTCTGTTCTCCAGCCCTCAGAGTAAATACTAGAAGGAGAGTAAAGAAAGTCCACTAAAGGCAATTGGCATTTGCTGTTTGGTTGTGACAGTTGGCTCGGAGAAATTTATTTTCATCAGTATTACTCTGAGTTCATTGAAGTGACACAGAAGGAGCCATTTCCATCCCCCAGAGCTCCCTTAGTCGAGTCTAAGCACCAGTATGCCTGGTCCAGATGTGAGACCGCAAGACTCATGGTCAACCTGGCGGAAAAAGTACTGCAGCTGTATGTGCTTTGTACCACTGGTAAAAGAACGAGGTGAGTCTTGGTGTTCTCATGTTTGTTTTAAATTTATTGTACAACCTTGAACAAACCACTTCACGGCTCTAGGTCCTGGTTTTCCCATTTATGAAATTGGTGGGACTGGAGCAGGTGGTCTTCAGTATTCCTTCCAGATCTAAGCTATTGTGATTCTCAACTGCATGGCTCTAGGTTCTTTTGATTTCTCAGCCAGGAGGTGAATGCTGGAAGCACAAGAGGAAAGAAAGGAATGCTTTGTGCCCTGGGCGTTCATACCTCTGATTGTGGCTAGACTGAGGCTTGACACACACATATTAAAGCAAAGAAAACAAAAACAATCGAACTGGGCAGTGATGCTGGTAGTTAGAGTAGTCGGATTAGAAGACAGGGTGCACGCTTGTGACTATTCCTCAGAGGGCTCATGATTTATGAGTCCGTGCTTTTCTCCCTAAGAATCGCTAATGGATTCATGATCCCAACTCCTGTGTAGGGAACTTTCACAACATAGAGACCTACCTTAGGCCCACTAAGGAAGCACACAAGTATCTCTATACTTAACAACTACCAAATGGACAGTAGTGCCAAGTGTGTGCATGAGGAAATGTTACGTTTTGTCCAGTTTCACCCTCTAATTCCATAAAGCTCATGGTGACTGCTCTTAGGGACGCCCCCCCCCCCCCCGCATCTAAGACCGATGCAGAATAAATGTGTCAAATTCTTTCAGCTAATAAACCAGAACAACTTCTTGAATGAAGCAGGGGATGGAGAAAAGAAAAGCATGCCACACTGAGCAAGTCCCCAGGAAGTATGTGCAGCACACAGTTTCAGCCAGGGTCTCAAATGTATGGGTTCTGGGACTGCAGAGGTGTTATATCACATATCCTATATTTTCTGTTTTATATATCATATATGACCTATTTTAAATTTATGTGTGGTTTTAGAATGTGCATAGATATTTTCATTATTGCTCTTTGGAAGCAGTCCTATTCCTACTTAGTGTAGAATGCTTTCAAGTATAGTAGTTTCTGTATCTTTTATTTAATCATTTAGTTAAACATTAACTTGGTCATGGTGCTTTAAAATCCCGTAGGAGTTTACAGCTTTTAAACAAATCTTCAGTGGCGGTGGCATGGTCGCAGGTTAAGAATTAGCGAATGCACTGATGCAGTTAGCATTTTAGAATGATACATGTTACATAGGAACCGAAAGCGTGTTTTCCCAGTAGCCTTAGCCAGAGTTGCCGTAATTAACCCAGAAATGTAAGACGGAAGCTACCAAGAAAGAAGATAAGAAATTGAGAGTCTGGACTTAAGGAAACCCAGACAGATTTTCCTTTTCAAAGCAAGGAGTATATTTTGTTTTGTATGTATATTTAGGTGAATGGAACATTAAATTATATGTACAAGAATGTGAGGGGCACTTCTTTGGCCTCCTGTGTGGCTTTATCAGCTTTCCTAATTCTTCACATTCTTCTGCTAGTAAAATAGAGAATATTATTTGTATCTTACATTCTTCTGATGAGTGTTGTGAGTTAATATTTATACAGAACTATTTAAGTTTAAAATGGTCTCTCAAAGCTAAGGAATAGTGACAGTAATGCCTGTTATTAAGGCAAAGGGAAAAAATTACATTTGGGAAACTTACAGCCTTCAATCATCCATTTCCTAATCATAATCTTGGAAGAGTCGATAAGCGTATCTATTATCTCACAAATGAAATACTGAGTTTCCTGTGTTTTGTTCTCTTTGCAAATCATTGACTATATTTAATTAAAAAGAAAATATGAAACTGCTTGATGATCTAGTCAAAACTGGTTTTCTCCAATCCAGACAGGTCAAAACTGGCTGATATATTTTTTTTCAGCCTCAGATCTATCTTTAATAAATCCAAGAATCCTAAAAAGCTAACATGTAACTCTTTCAGCAAATTAATGAAAAGATAGAACTCTGAATTGATTATACAGCTTTTTCCAAGGAAATTTGGCAAGAATGAATAATGAATGAAATACAATTTACAAGAGGTTTAGAAGTGTGTTTTCAGCAGTGTAGTAGTACAGAAGCTCCTATCAGCTAGCAATGAATTCCTCATAATTTTTAAAGGGCAGATTTTGGGCTAAGAGTGGATTGTGAGATTTCCAGGATTTAACTGTAAGAAATTATAAGTTAGGCTTGAGAATTTTGCTGGAAAAAGTTGATTGCTTCAGCTGTTGATTAGGTATGTGAAAGCTGGGGACTGGTGGGGGACTGTGGGTGGCCGTGAGGGAGTCGTCATAGCTAAATAAGAACTTGAATACAGAATGCAAACACAGAGTTCAGCTGAAAATAGAGATAAACAGAAGTGGTGGCAGTAAGCACCCCAGAGTTCCCTGGTTTAAAAATAAGAAACCTATAAACAAAATCGTTTCTACTTTAACCACAAAAAAGAAAAAAAAAACCTGCTCACTTAAGGCTTCAAGACTGCAGAAACTAAAGGAGTACCTTTGTTCAAAATGGGAATATGATTTTGGTTCTTCTGTGTCAGAAGATCTGAGGGAAGGGGATAGGCAAGCAAATTTATTAAGTGGAGTGAAGACAGAGTTTAAAGAGACCAACACCTAGAATCTGCTTGCCACAGAAAAATTTGCACAATTACAACGGAATGAACTAATTGGGGAAGGCTGCCCTACCATATAAATGCTCTTCAAACAGTATTTGCAGTATGTGCTGTATCCCATATCCTAGGAAATCTGCCCCTTGCTGACAGGGCTGACTATCTAAAAGGGAATTATCATTGTTTAAATGGAGGGAGACTTGGAGAGCCATTCAGCCCCAAAGGAAAGACTGACATTTTGGAAAGAGACCTGTGAATGATGCAAATGTGAACTTACATGTGCTTAAGATAAGCACTGATTAAACAAAACAAAGAATCCATTCTGAACATACTTTGGAAACACACAGTCTTTGAGAACTTGGTTGATGAGTTGAGTGAAATGGCCTAATTGAACTAATTCCCATTTGGGGGTTTGTTTATTCTCCTTTTCTGAAGCTAGAGCCAACACTCCTGAAAGTTTTGAATGACATTTAGTGCTTCCAGGAATTGGGGCTTACCAATTCGTAGATAAACTGGTTTCCTTTTTGGCTGTGTTACATTAATTAAAACTGTTCTATTAAATGAATAGAAGATGGCCAGCCCCCTTGTATAATTTAGGATAAATTACTTGGCCTTCCCCCATAGAGATATTCTGCTGGTACAAAGAGAAATCAAGTTCAGTGGTTTGATTCATTTTACATGGCATGAGTCACTCCCTATGATTATAATATTTTTATTACAACAGAAGTTATTTTAAATTATTTAGGATCTTATAAGCCAAGGCAATTATTGCTATCCCCAATCTGATTTTCCTCACTTGTTACATTTTAGCAGAGTTTAAAAAAAAAAAAAAAATCAGAGCTTCTACTTAAAAGATCTTTATACAAGAAAACATAATGTTCAAATACACAAAGTATATGAACTTATTTTAAGTAATTATTTTAAGTTATGTTACACAAATTTAAAAAATAGAATAGATTTTAATAATACACATCAAGGAGATTTTTTTCTAGTAATCTAAACCTTTATTGGCCCAGAGCCATTTATAACAGAGGCTGGCAAACTATACCCTGTAGTCCAGATCCAATCCGCTGCCTGATTTTATACGGCCAGCCAGCTGAGATTGGTTTTTACAGATGAACATTTGCCGTCGATGTGATAATAGAGAATACTTTGAAACCCTGCTAACCAAAATGTTGACCCAAAATAACGAATTCCATTCTTCTTGGTAAACTTCTATTACAAAAGATTAAATTTGATTATTATGCAAAAGACATTATATTTATTACTACATTTTAATTTTGTAATAAAAGTTGTAGAAATTTGCTTTCTCTGTATATATGTACCTACATAATATCCTTTATTTTTGCCTCTTGGCATGCAAAGCCTAAAATATTGATTTTTTAGCCCTTTACAGAACATGTGGTCCCCTGACGCAGAGGATTTTTTCTCATTTTTTATTCACTCATGCATCTGTTCAACAAATAGTTTCTGAGCAACTTTTCACAAGCCACAGACACTGTTCTAGGCCATATTAAAAAAAAAAATACTGCCTTCATAAAACTTACATTCAAATTATGTACATTATCTCCTTACAACTACCTTGTTCTGTTATTCCTGTTCTATAGAGAGGGTCAGAGAATTTATGCAGCTTGCCTGGAGTTTCTCAGCCAGAATCGATCCCAGTTTGACCTGACTGTACATATTTGAGCTTCTCGCCAACGGCAGGGCTAGCTCCATGGGCAAGGCTCCGTGCTTGGTGTAAAGCTCCGCTGTCACCGTCTTGTCATGATTCATTACTGAACACATTTTTGAACAATAAATACATTATCATTTTGCACTTGGCTCCACAAATTATGTCGCTGGTCCTGCTGCTAAGGCAAAAGTGCTTCTCTCAGACCACGTTCCTGCCAGGACTGTTGTTTTTTAAACATCCACATGAATTTATCTATGAAGAAGCCTTGGAATCTATCAAGTACTTCGGGAAAATAAGCTATTTTTAATCCGTTGTTTCATATTCCAGTTCACCAAAGACTGCAAGTCCTTGAGGTCTAGGACTCCCCCCTACAATGATTTTTTTTTTCTAACTCCCTCAGCATAAAGCTTTTCTAAATACAGTGTGAGTAAAGGGAGTAGACCTTGTCAAGGGTGAGACTTGGCTCCATCTTTAATTTACTTCCATGGAAGAGCAACATTCTTTACCGTCAATACTTTGGTCAGGTCTTTATTCATTTGCAAATTTCGAAGCAGGTGTTAAATCTGAGTTAAAAAAAAAAAAAACACAAGAACTGACCTATTCTGATATAAGGAAGTTCTTTGTCCAGCAGCAACTGAAACATTAATGTCTTTGAAGCAGCGTGCTCCAAGTTTACTGTATTTACAATAGATTCCTTTATCTTCCTTTCTTTCATTTTCTTGCAGCCTAGTCATTGTTGGATAAGCGTGATGGTGGAACAGTTGTCAGTCAGCTTAACTGATCTTCTGGACAAATTTTCAAATATTTCTGAAGGCTTGAGTAATTACTCTATCATAGACAAACTTGTGAAAATAGTGGATGACCTTGTGGAGTGCATGGAAGAACACTCATTTGAGGTAACTTTGTATTCCTTGGGATTGCTTCTTACTGCTCTTCTCTAAGACCTATGCTGATTGCTGGTGGCAAGGGTGGTGGCGTCTTTGTGAAATTTTTAAATTTTTTTTAAGGTGAGCACAGAAAATAGGTGGTCATAGTCACACGGCAATGATACATTAAGGCTTAGATGTCACTTAATATAAAAAAAATTTATTCACACAACAATGTAAGAAAATAGCCTTTTATTTCACGAGTGAAGTCCTCATCACCCACCTTTTAGATTACAAATGTTCATTTACCTTTAAATGGAAAATTACCTATAATGAACAGTCAGACTTGCCCTCCTAGCCACAGTAAGCATGTTGCAATGATGAAGTGCACCTTAACATCTCCAGGTCATTGGCTGGTTAGCTGTCACCAGCTTCAGAATGTGGGCCTGGCAATGCTTTGAGATCGAAGTGTACGGACGAGGCAGTGTGCAGAGATTAACAAGAGGTGTGAGAGTTCAAATCCTGACTCGGTCACCAGTTACTTTTGTGAACTTAACGTCTCTGTGTTCACTTTCTTTATGCCTAGAATGAGGACAGTGACAGGATCCACCTCGTGGAGCTGACGTCAGGTGACTTGTGATCAGTGCCTTAGTACCATGTCTGGCAAAATAAATCTTAATACACATGTTTATGATTATTTTAGAATACCACATCTATAATAAACTAGGTCTTAGGAGACCTGCTTAGGCACAGAGTTCACAATTCAGCGTCTACCCCACAGGCCTTCTAGATGTTTAAACCCAAGGTTTTAAGCATGATTCTGTACTCTGCAACTTAAATACTTCTTCTCATCCAAATTCCAGTTTCTCTTCAAGACCCAATAGCTGTCCCGTTTGTGTTCAAACTCAGAATTCTTACCATACTAAGAGCCTCCTCACTGCATTTCATCACTTTTATTGCTTTACTTTCTCATTTCTAAATTAGTGTGTCTTACAGTCTGTGACAGAGTTAACATGTCTTTTTATATCGTATTGGTACAAATAGTGTTCTGATGGCAATAAGAGGTAGAGGTCACAAAAAGTAGGGCATATGAGGAACAGTGTCATGAAGGAAATAATCCACCCACTGGGGCTTGAAAGATGAGTTAGTGTTAGGTAAATAGTGATGTCAGGAAGAGCATCCCAAATACCAGAGAATATACACTTACTAATCCTGGCACTAGAACCCAGGTGGTGTTTCTCCGTTGTTTTGGAGATGGAGCTACTATGTATAAAGCACTTAGTGCGGTACATACCAAGTGCTACATAGGTGTTATTACCTACTTTTATTTACAGATAACCATGCATGCATGAATTCCTAAAATATAGTTTTCTGGTTTGCTTTCTTGGGGAATTTCTAGAAATTAATCATGTTCTTTATTCTTTTGAACTCAGTTCTTTTGCTCAGCATTATGTTTATAAGATATAACCACCACTTTGAAGCATATAGCTGAAATTAAGCTTTTCCTGCTTATAGAGTTGACTTAATATACCAATATTTATTAAACCACTCTTCTTTTTCATTTTTTTAAATTTAAATTCAACTGACCAACATATAGTACATCATTAGTTTCAGATGTAGAGTTCAGTAAATCATCAGTTGGTTATAACACCCAGTGCTCATCACATCACATGCCCTCCTTAATGCCCATCACCCAGTCACCTCACCTCCAGCAACCCTCAGTTGGTTTCCTGTAGTTAAGAGTCTCTCATGATTAAACCACTCTTCTGTTGTTTGATGTAAGTGTTATATAACACTATTGCTAAGAACTTTCTGGTATGTCTCCTGGTGCATCTGTGCAAGAGCGTCTCTAGAGTATTCACCTAAAAGTGGAATTTCTGGGTTACAAAATGGGCACATGTCCAACCTTATTAGATGGTACCAAATGCACCAATTTATCTCATTCCACCAGTGTATGAGAGTCCCCCTGGTGCCATATTCTTGCCAATATTTAGTATCATCAGACTTTTTCATTTTGGGCTATTTGGAGCATGTGTTACAGAGGGTTTTTTTTTTTTTTTAATGAGGAATAATTATTTTAATAAGCATCTCTAAAGAACAGTGTCTCTAATTTGTTGCTACCATTAGTTTGTTTTGGTTTTCTATTCACCTTACCCCCACCACCACTCCATTCCTTTATCTGGAGTTGAGCTCCAGACCAAACTGGATGGGATCACTATCTTACAGTACCAATTTGTATTATGTGTGTTAAAACAGTCGTCTGAAAGCGTTAGTTTTACTTGAATCTTTGGGGGGCATATTGATAGTTTTTTACCTTGACATCAGTTAAATCTGTAAACTATCTGAAAAATATAATCCTGTTTTCTTCTAGAATGTAAAAAAATCACCTAAAAGCCCAGAACTCAGGCATTTTACCCCTGAAGAATTCTTCAGAATTTTTAATAGATCCATTGATGCCCTCAAGGACTTGGAGACGGTGGCATCTAAAAGTAGTGAATGTGTGGTCTCTTCAACATTAAGTCCTGAAAAAGGTAAGACATAAGCATTTCCAATTTAAATGTCAAAAGTAAGCTTGAATCTTGTATGTATAGGTAAGAATCTACCTCTGACTCAAATATATGTGTAGCTAGAGAAAGATATATGTGTATATGTCTAATATAAAGACATATATCAATGGCATGAAGGAAGTGATCAGTTGATTTGTTGGTTTTCAAACCAAAGCAACAGTCATCATTTTCAAATATAAGAATTTTGTGTGGGTAAACAATATGGGAGATAGTGACTCATTTTTTATCTGATATTTGCTAGTATTGTGTAGTGTATGTTATTCTTCATTTCCAGTTTTCTTAATGTCCCCTTTTCAAATCTTTTCCTTAAGGTCTACCTCTGAGTCATGAATTCTGATCTTCACCAGTTACTCTGTATTGAGACCTTTTTTTCCCCACTGGGTCCCTGTAGTACAAAATCTACTTCCATTGTTTTTTTTTTTTTTTTTTTAAGACTAATTACCAACAATTTGTGTTATATTTATTAACATATGTAGGCAATGAATCTTTGTTCTATAAAGTGACCGTGATGAACTTAATAAAAATAGAACAGGACCCAGTAAGAAATAAATAGGATCTGAATAATCAAAATTTGGGGAGCAGACCTTGAAAGAACTCTGGTATTGCACTTCAACCTTTTGCACACTCTGTAATTTATGTAAATCACCATGCAACACTGACACATTATTGCTTTCTATTTAGATTCCAGAGTCAGTGTCACAAAACCATTTATGTTACCCCCTGTTGCAGCCAGCTCCCTTAGGAATGACAGCAGTAGCAGTAATAGTAAGTACATACATCTGATTTAATGCATGCATGGCTCCAATTAGCACCTATGGGAGTATTGCATGGGCTTTAAAGGAAATTTCTGCAATTATTACTATTAATACTGTTCTGTTACTGTTCTTCCTGTTATGGCCTTCCTGAGAATTAAATATTAGGTTTGTATGTAAGTGATGAATCACTAAAGTCTATTCCTAAAATCAATATTACACTATGTTAACTAACTAGAATTCAAATAAAATTTGGGGGTGCCTGGGTGGCTCAGTTGCTTAAGCGTCTGACTCTTGGTTTTGCTGAGGTCCTGATTGCAGGGCTGTGAGATTGAGCCCCACTTGGGCTCCTCACTCAGTGTGGGGTCTGCTTGAGATTCTCTCTCCCTCTCCCTCTGCCCCTCCTGCTTGTGTGCTCTCTCTCTCTCAAATAAATAAATCTTTAAAAAAAATTTTTTTTAAATAAAAGGTTTGTAGAAATGGGTTTCCCTACAACTCAAGATGATCTTTAGAGAATTGGGTCAAAATCTGCTAAGATTATTTTAAGTAAGTCATATAATTACTTTTAGAAATATGTTTTAAGCTTTATTCATTGTCAATATATTTTTGTGGAATTGCCTGACAAAAATGGAATTTTAAAATTGAAAGTACAGATGTTGGTTGTATAGAGTTCCAAGGATATTTTCAGTTTTGTATATATCAGTATTTACTATTCTGTATTTGTACATATGATGATTTTATTTACTATAAAATTATGTTAGAGGAGAATATTTTTCTTTGCCTGAAATTTCTGTCCTCTTTGACTAAGAACCCAATTTCCTGGAAGTCTAATGTCCTCTTTTCAAATACAGGCAAGGTTATTATAAAGGTCATTGGATTTTACTAAATATTCTGATCCTCTAGTTTCATGGAAGCTGTAGAAGGAAAAAAAAATCGTCCTATGATCTTCGCTAAGAAAGTCATCCCTTAAGACTTAGTAATGGGGCACTGTCATATGTTCAGGGACATAGAGGACCTACGAATAAAAAGGAGTAATCGATTTAGTACAAATCCACAAGAGCAATTCTGCAATTCAGAAATTTTTTAAAAACCTCTAAAATCCATTTGTTTTGGAATTTTTGCCACCAAAACCTGACCTGACCTAAGCTAAGCTAAGGCTGTTTGTAGTCTTTTTCCTTCTAAAAGTGAATATTTAAAGGTTTCACTACTGAAATACGGTGTTTGATTACAGTGTGCTACCGAGACTTCACTGAGGATATTATATACAATATCTGTAGACAGAACCTTCTAAAATCTGAAATTCTGAAACAGAGAACACATCAGATCTGAAAAGTTTTAAAAAAGGACTGTGTGTTAGCCAGTTAAGGTCTTTCTTACTAACTCCTGATTTTATTTTACTAATCTTTTCAAAGATGCAACCTCTGGCTTAATTTATATTTCATTGATTTCTAATATTTATTATTTCCTTCTTTTTACTTTGGGTTTAGTTCAGCTAAGTTGTAGCTGAAGTTCTTAAGGTAGAAAAATTTAATTTGTGATTTAAACCATTCTAATTTTCTGATATAAGCACTTAAAGTTATAAATTTTCATGTAAACAACTTTAGTTGCATCCCACACACTTTGATATGTTGTGTTTCCATTATTATTTCTTTAAAAATATTTTTTAATTCTCCATGTGATTTCTTCTTTGATTCATGGGCAATATAAAAGTGGGTTATTTAATGTCTAAACGTGGTTTTTCTGGATATCTTGTTGGTTTCTAAATCCTATTGTCAGAAAACATACATTGTAATCTTTCAAAATTTATTGAAACTTATGTGTATCATTCAAATATCAAGTGTAGCATTCTCAAATTTGGTCAAAATGGCTGATAGTGTTTAGATCTTCTATATGCTTAATTTTTTTGTCTAATTTTTTATCAATTACTAAGAGGAGAATTAAAAATCTTTTGCTTGTGGATTTGGCCATTTCTCCTTCGTTTATGAGTTTTTCACTTCCTATATTTTGGAGCTATCTTATTAGGTGGTTATAGATTGCTTATTGTTATAGGTTCCCTGATTAACAGACCTTTATATTGTTAGTGAAATATTCATCATTACCTCTGCTAGAATTCTTTGTCTTGAAGTGTATTTTGTCTACATTAGTGGAGCCAGTTTTTCTTATGCTTACTATTTTCATGGTATACCTTTCTTCAACCTTCTGTCTTTATTTTTAAAGAACATCTCTGGTAGACAGTATATAGTTGGGCCTTGCTATTTTAGCTAGGCTGTCTTTGACTTTTCATTAGAGTGTTTTATCCATTTATATTTAATACAGTTATTGGTATGGTTGGATTTGGGCCTACCATTTTGTTTCCTATTTGCCTCATTTGTTTATTTCTCCTTCGCAGGTTGATTTGGGGTTATTTTTTTTATTATTATTTTCAACAGATCTCTGCATTATTTTATGGTTGTTTTAGGAATTACAATATACATCTTGCATTGTTCTACTTAATATTGTAGCACTTAAGCAAAAATATGAGAATCATCTTTTGTGCTATGTTGACATGTAGATCTACATAGGTTATAAGCCTCATAGGTTATAAGTCTTATAATCATTGCTTTAAACTATCCTATGTCTTTTTTAAAAAGCAAAAGAAAATAGTTGTCTTTTATATTTACCCACATATTATTTCTTAAACTCTGCATACCCTCTTGTAAGCCCAACTTTCCATCTAGTAATTAATTCCTTTCAGGCTAAACAACTTCCTTTAGTATTTCTCATAGTGTAAATCTACTGGCAACAACATCTTTTTTCTTTTTTCTGTGCTGGACATGGAGCCTACTTAAGAAAAAAATGTCTTCAGTATTGTAGGTGCTTCTTACTAGATATGGAATTTGGGGTTCACAGAATTTTTTTTCCCATCCTTTAAAGATGTCACTCAATTGTCTTCCTGCTTTTGTTTCTGACAAAAAGGCATCCAGAGTTTGTATTTGTTCTCATATGTACTGGGTCATTTCCCCTCTTCTGTGTAATAGCTTGACTAAGATATGCCTAGGACTGGGGGTTTTGCTTTTTGTCAAGTTTCTTTGGCATATAAGTGTATTTACCCCAAAATTTGGGGAAAATTTGTCCATAACTTTTTCAAATATTTTTCATTTTTTTCTAAGAAGAATCGCACATAGTATAATCACACACATACCAGTCACATGTGTATTAGGTAGTTTGATAATTGTCTCACAGATCACGGAGGTTTTGTTCAGATTTTTTTCCCTCTCCTCAGTCTCTCTGTTCACCAAAATGCATAATTTCTATTTACTTGTTTTCAAGTTTCCTGGCTCTTCTGCCATCTGTAAGCTGTTGAACTTTTCATCCAGTACTTTTTTTTTTCTAATTTTTTTTTAGACCAGTTTATGGTTCATAGGAAAATTGAGGGAAAGGTACAGAGATTTCCCACACACCCCCTGTCCACACCCATGTGCAGCTTCTCCTGTTATCAGCATTCCCCACAGAGAGGTACCTTTGTTAAAATTGATAAACCTTCATGGACACATCATAACCATTCAAAATGCCTGTTTTATGTAGGGTTCACTCTTGGTGCTGTACATTCTATGGGTTTGGATCTAGTACATTTTTTCATTGCTAAGTTTGTATTTTGTATTCTAGAATTTGCATCTAATTCTTTTTACATTTTCCTGCTGAGATTTTCCATCTGCATATTCATTATGATAATTTTTTTTCTTTTTGGCCCCTGGATATACAGTTGACCTTTGAACAACAAGAGTTTGAACCATGTGGGTTGCCTTATACACAGATTTTTACAGTACTATAAATGTATTTTCTCATGATTTTCTTAACATTTTCTTTAGATTAAGAACACAGTATATTATATATAACATACAAAATATGTGCTAATTGTTATTGGTAAGGCTTCCAGTCAACAGTAGGCTATTAGTAGTTAAGTTTTAGGGGAGTCGAAGTTATATGTAGATTTCAACTGTGCAGGAAGTTGGTGTTCTAACCCCGGCATTGTTCAAGGGTCAACTGTAGTTCTAAATTTCTGAAGTATTTGTCTCCTAATCTCAACATCTCGGGTCACCTCAGGGTTGGTGTGTATTGACTGCTTTTTTCCCCCTGATTATGGATCACATTTCCTTTTAAATGGCTAGTAATTTTTGAATACATGCTGGATATTGTGGATAGTATGTTTACAAGAATGCAGATTTTGTAGCATTTCTTTAGAGACTTGAGTTTTGTACAGATAGGCAGTTCAGTTAGTGGCAGATTATATTTATTTTCCTTCCCAGTCTTGTTTTTAAGCTTTCTTAGAGGGAAGGGAGAGAGTAGGCTTATTTCTAAGGCATGGAATTTCTGAGATAGCTCTTGAGTGCCTAGAAAATCTTCCCATTCTTGTCAGAACTCCTTTGTCTCTGTCAAGGTCATACCTTCCCAGGTATTGTTCATTGCCAGGTTTTGTGAAGTCTCTTCCTTTGCATGTACAGTTTATTTTTTTAACCAATGACTTAAGGAGATTCCTCCAGAGATTCCTGGTGCTCCTTTTCTGCACAGCACCAATAACCCCACCCCACAAACTCCAGCCACATCTGCATCCCTAAACTTTAGTGTCTAATTCCCTCTCTGAGACTACTGAACCCTACTTGGTTTCCATCTTCCATACCTCCCAGCCAGAAAGTGAAGACAATCATGCGCTTTACCATGTGTGTTTTTACTCTTAGAGATTACATTCTTGAGCTACCTGTTGTCTAATGTATGAAAATAACTGCCTCCAATAATTTGTCTAATAATTATTTAGGTTGGGAATGCTAATCTGCTATAATCATGGTTGGAAGCAAAAGTCTTTTCTACTTATCTCAAAAGACAACTGAATATAAAACACCTATTCATTTTTTTTATTACAAAATGAATGGCCAGCCTTTTTTCTTTGTTTTGCTTTCCTATTTTTTTCCTTTTTGTAAAAAAAAATATGGATGTTGCATAATTTGCAGCTTTTTGTCAGGAGACATCACTCATCAATATGGCACTTAGATACCCATGAACAAAAACTAGCTTTTGAAGAGCTTACGTTCTTGTAAAAGAAACTGTCCTAGTACTTTATCATATATATCATATGTAGAGAGAGAGATATGTCATATATATCTCTCTATATATATCATATATATATGTATTATAATAGAAGTATGTAAATGTTTTTAGTCGTAGCATAAAGGAGATAAGACTTTTGGGGGGACATATGGCCTGGGAAATTTGAAGTGACCAGGCTAGTTTGCAGGATAAAATCCCAAATAGTGGCCATGCTAGCCGGAAGACCAATATATATGAAGGAGTCCTGAGATGTGAATGTCCTCTCTTATCTTATCCCATGATTCTCCCTTATAAAAGTGTTAAAGTTATCCAAAAGGAGTTGTGTTTTCAAAATAATAGGAATCTCCTTTGTACCAAGCTAAAAGAATGTTTAAGATCCTTGTAGACAGTATTTAAACGATACGCAAGAAGTCCTTACTTTGACATTACATTATACATCTTCTAATAAGAGAGTCTTTGAGTCAGACTGCCTGGGCTTATATACCAGTGTTAGCCCTTGGATAACCATGTGACCTTGAGCGACTTACTTAATCTCTCTGGACTTGCCAGTCAAATGAAGGATCATAGTACCTCCTTCATAGAGTTTCTGTGAGTTCTAAATGTGTTAACATGCATGAACTTGGAGCCATGCCTTATGTATAATATGTGTTCATCATTATTAGAACAATTAGGTGCACCAAGGCTGTGGGTCAGTAATTGTGGCAAGCCTACAATGAGCTTTGAATCTGAATTAAGGAGGAGTACTGAGTTGCAGGTTTTCTAAGAACCAAGAGGGTCCATGCTCACAAGTATGGTGATGCCTATAAGCAAAATCATTCGAAAAAGTAGTTCAGCAAAATTGTAGCACGGTTTTTCATGTTCTGTATTTGAACAGATGTTGGGTATTATTAGTCAAGCCAGTTCCCACGAATTTTGGACAGTGGGCCATTTCATAATAATGATATACCGTTAAAGCAACAACCCAGGGATTTGGGATTACTGAAATCCTGTCCAGATGAGCTCCCTCACCCTACAAGTTTTCCATGGCAATCTTTACATAAAAGCAAAGCCTTGTTACTAGCTTGGGCATCGGTACCAAATACCCACCACTTGGGCCTTGAGGCACACAGTTCAAATCTCATTGATCCCTGGTAGATAGCAGCCGTAGAAACTCTTGGGAGTCATGCCCTGGAGATATGAATAAGCCTTTTCTGATATAATCCTTTTTCTCTCTCTGCAAGAGGGATGGCAGTATCACTGGAGAGAACCAAAGGCTGGCTATTAAGCTCTTTGCATTAATAAGAAATAACAAAAGCAAAGTAACCTTGATCCCTCAAGGAGGTGAAGCTCAGTTCCTCTGGTCCCTTCCCCCTCCCAGTCTTTACCAGGCCCCTCCCTCCCTCCCTCTCTCCTGCAGGTGGACTGCGGCAGTGTCTCAGTCAGAGTCTAGGACTTTGGGGCCATAGTCCTGGGGGTGGAACTTTTAAAGTGGTTAAAAAGTCACTACTCTGGAAGAGTGAGTCCGTGTCTCTTTAGTTAGGTCTCTTGTCCAGCATGGATTTGTTGGGAACATCTTCTTTAGGGGCTGTTCTCCTGAGAAAGATTGAGCGGGGAATCCCCGAATATCGCACTCTAGTAAGCCACTTCTGCTCGTTGCTGGTCTTTCCTGTGGTGTGAATGGCTCAAATGAAGATCTGGCTTTTGGAAAGAACAGGAAGAATATAGGGTGTTGGCTGCCTTGATTCCAGGGCATCTGGCTACCCACACAGATGTAATAGAATTCTCCATAGCACCATCTTAGCTCGTTAGTTTTCCATTGGAGTCTGGGGACAAAAATATCAATAGCTTCCTTTGTTCTCTCTGTATACCTTCATGAGGGGACCCCTCTAGGAGGTCACCTGGTCAAATCCATCATAACCAGACTCAGTCCCAATAGACGCTGTGGGCCATAGTGTTGCAGGATTTTTTTTCTCCGATGGTGCCCATGGTTCTTGGTCATGCCACTTTGAAGAATGAAGAGGTAGACCAGACACTGGTGGGCAGCAAAGCAAGCTTTACTGAGCGATAGCAAAATGATAGTACAAAGCTCCCAAGATGGGAGGGGACCCGAAGGGGTTGCCACTGGAGTTTCTAAGTCTAGGGGTTCTTATGGGCTTATTGACAGGCTGTTTCAATTTGATGAACCCTTCCTGGGCCTGTCATCCAATCAGGTTTTTGTCACATGGGAAAGGGTGGAGAGTTCCTTCCAGGGCAGTGTAAAAAATCCTTTTAAGGGTGGTTTCCTCTTGGGCCTGGAGGCCTTGTCCCTGCCTGCCTTCCAATTATCCTTCATCAATAGCACAATGGCCATCAAGAATTCATACTTGTTACTGGAATACAACCGCAAATAGCCAAGTTATGTACAGAGAGTGATATTAAAATTCCTAAAATGGCAAGAATTGCTTATAATTCTGAATCCATTTTCTGAGAAAAAACACTTCTATAAATGGTAGTTAAATCCCAGACTAGTACACACAACCTTTGATATAACCCTTAAAATAGCTGTATTATTACAATAATAGTAGTACCACTTCAATTATACCAAATCCCATGTTGTAACTCTGGTTTATTTTGATGAACGAGTTCATGTTGAATTCTACTTTAAAATGCCAAGACGTATTTCCCACGAGGCTGTAGGATGGCGGGTGGGTCAGAAGCTAGGCTAGTCTAGTCTCAAGGAAGTGATTCATAGTTATATGAATGGAAGACCCCACCTCCCTCCCCATCGCCCTTCCTTAAGTTTAAGGGGCACCCATGACTCACCCTCTACCCAACACACACACACACACACACACACACACACACTTCCTATTAGAGCCCTTTGGAAATAGGAGTCCTGGAATTAGTGAATTTCCTGCTCCCAGTTTACAAATGGTGGGGAAATGGGCAATTCCTGTTCTCTCTGCAGTAGGTAAGATTCGTTTCTTGCCTCTCAGGTTAAATCTGTAAGTTCATGTTCTCCCTGCAAATGTTTTATACACATACAGTGGTTTGGTTCTTTTGTATTATCTACTTTAGGTGCTTAATATGTTAACTAGGTGACTATAGGCTGACACAGTATCCCAAATATTGCAAAATATTATAGCCCAAAACAGTCACTTTACCTTGGATTAGTTTACATTTTGATCCTATAATTGCTGAAAATGTATAATTTCTAAATGTATTCCTTCATCAAAAGAGTACTGAAGATTTTCAGTCCTTTTTGTACAGGTTGGCACATGTGTCCGTGTCTCTAACAAACAACCAGGTTGTTCCTTGTAAGGAGACAGAAGAGACCCTTGTGGTAGAGGTGTTTTAATTCATGAATTAACATGGAAGAGCTGAGCTAAGATCAAAAGGGGTGCCAAGTTAATCTCACCTGTTTTTTCCCTCTCTCTCTGTCTCTCACTGTTACTTAGACTAAGCACTGGTGCTTTCAGCCATTCTTTAGTGTTTAATGGTCTCAAGCTTTTCAACATAAAAGGTCCAAAAAATCAAACCTTTAGTCCTCATCACAGAGTTGGGCACTCTCTGGCATCCAGTAGGTATACTGCAGGTGTGATGAGGAAACGCCATGACTCGAAGCATGAGGTACCTAAAAATACTCTAACCACTAAGTTCATTTAATGACTTATTATTTGCGGCAGGCTAAACAGCTTAATGCATACCGTCCTTGATCCGGGTTGCAAAATGTCTTCTTTAAAATTTCTTGGCAAGGTGTGAAGAGTGAGAAAACAAAAAGGTTTTAGATGATAAAGTCACAGAAAATGGATTTGCTTGATAGTATAAATCACTTTTAGGAATATGTCGTCTGCGTTCCCTGTGTGTCAACATCAGCCACGTCGGATATCCTTCAGTGGGTTTTCTTTTATTTTTCAACTTACATATTTTGGAGATGACAAGGACTTGTATTGCTGTCCCAAAACAATACTCAGCAGAAAAATCAGTGTTTCAAATATTTTAAACAGCGCTAGATCAAGAGTGCGTTACAGAAACAGCTGAGAACAACCACAGCATAAGAGCAAAACCGCCAGCAGGAATACACTGTGTTCACCACCGTGCTGTTTTAATTACAGGGAAGGCCTCAAACCCCATTGGAGACTCCAACTTACAATGGGCAGCCATGGCATTGCCAGCATTCTTCTCTCTTGTAATTGGGTTTGCTTTTGGAGCCTTATACTGGAAGGTAAGGGTTGCTATTCCTTTTTTTTTTTCCTTGATTAAAACTTCGTGAACTTTAGATATTTGTGCATACTATATTTACATAAATGATTACCACACTGCCCTTTTCTGAGAAAAGGTCCTACCTTAACTTAGTCTCAACAGACTGTAAATCTTAAGGTTTTCCCTGTATTCCTTTTCATGCTTAGGAGGCAACCCCTCCCACTGAAAATGCACACTTAAGAAATGGGAACTGGTTTTAATAGCCTGCACTAAATATAAAAAGGAAGAAATATGCTGCAAATCATATGTGCTTAAGGCCAAATAGAAATGCCATTTGTATTATCTACCATTTTGGATTTCTGTTCTTGTGTTCTCCTCTCACAGAGACCTATCTAAAATTTTAAAATGTGCTAAATCATTGTGATTCAACTTTTTGAAAAGTCTTTTGAATTTGATTACTATTTAAATCTTTCAGTTTCTCTATTACGTTTTCACTTCCAACCCCCTAAAAATGTTGAGTCGATAATACGATGCATTTTTCATGTTTTTATTGCAAAAGTATTTTACATGCTGCATGCTGAAAAAAAAAAAAAAACCTGATATTGGAGTTATTGACATAAAATATAAAAGTAGAGACCATTAACCTCTTGAATATTATACCATTCATTGATACTTTTATTATATATACTCTTGTTCTTTTCCCAGAAGAAACAACCAAATCTCACAAGGACAGTTGAAAATATACAGATTAATGAAGAGGATAATGAAATAAGGTACTTTATTTTGCTAAATATGTGCATAAATAAGCTCGATGTTGCCATTTCACCTACCATGCACGTGCTCATATATCTTTAAGAAGTTGTTCGCTCTCCATGGCAGCTCCCAATGCATGTCGATGGCCTTTATCCACATTTCCTACCTCTCACACTTCCTTCATTCCCACCTCTCCACTTACCCGTAGAAGACCTTCACAATGGTGTCTTCATGACCCATTTAAGGTATCAGTAGTGGTCGTCTCAGCTCCATTTCTGTAAGCAGCAGCATCTTGCTTAGACGCCCAGTCATGGGGCTCTGGGGCAAGTCTGCATATTCTCCTTCATTTCCATGCTACCAACAGGACATACGGATTCCTCCTGTGTCTCTTAGCTCTTTGGCAGTTGTCATCATCTTCATATCTTTATGGTGTCTTGGCTGAGCTGCCTCAGAATCTTGCTTTTCCTTTCCCCTTCTAAACTGTACCTTTGTCTCATTCTTCCTTAAACCCCCAGTGCATAAGGTTACTTCCTAGTCAGGATACTTGCAGTGACTTTCTCTTGCGTACTTGATATATTTGACTTCACTCTAGCTTTTGGAGCCCTTAACTTTTCTCAGTCTGTTTAGTATTTTCTCCAAAGCCAAACACAAAAATTGTTTTTAAGGTAACTTTCCATTGAGTGTAGCTGATGCTAATCCCTTTTTACCTTACCCCATATTGCCTGAATACTAATATTTTGATGAACCTCTAGTTATAGTTTCATTTGGCATGTTACTGCTTTCTCTTCTATCATGCTTTGTATATGCATTTGCAGAGAGAATTTTTACACTACTTAGGAAGACTATATGGAGGCAGATAAAGTCTTCCTTCTTCTCTTTAGTATTTCTTATGAAGGTAAGCTTTCCACTCAATTTTGCCATCTTTTGTTACTGTATTTACAGAAAAACTGCCTTTTACAATGCCCAGATCACGGTGTACTCCAGAATTTCTCTCCTAAAGCAAATAAGCGTTTTTCTTATTGTTTTTCAGTATGTTGCAAGAAAAAGAGAGAGAGTTTCAAGAGGTGTAATTGTGGCTTATATCAACACTGTTACTTTCGTACCTCGGTAAGTTTTTAGAACTCAAGATGAAAGCTTTAACAAGAATTATACAGCATCTTTGATGCCAAAATTTAGAAAGAAAATTTATTAAGTCGACTATTAAACTGATGTATGTTAACTGAAGCTGTTACGCACCATTCAGTTATGTGTGTTCTGACATTTTGAAAGGCAAGCAGTGATTCGTGGTCCTGATGAGTGGTTTCATCTTGTATGGGAGGAATACAAAAAATGAACAGTGGAGTGTTTACTATTTTGAGGCCAGAAAAAAATTAGACAAGGGGAAAGAACAAATTAGGACTCAAATAAGATAACAGAGGAAGAATAACTCAAACCTATTTCAGTTTGGTGTAACTACTATAACATAATAGAAGAAGTATCTCAATTGTTAGATGCTGAAACAAGCGAATGCCAGAAATGTTTCCTTGCTATTTTAAGGAAAAAGAGAAAGGACCAAAATATCTTATAGATCAGGAGAAGAAAGTTGTCAAGGGAAAGCGCCACCTAACACCTGAGTGGTAATAATTATGCCTCGTCACAGTCCGGAGCCCGGCATGCAGTAAACATAAACCAGAAACAGATACCTGTTATGATAGTGCGGGTCTGTGGAGGGCTAGGGGGAGGAGAGAGAGCACGAAACCATGGCCAGGAGGCACTGATGCTCCCGTTTCCTCTCCTGTCTACTTTCTCCGGGGTCAGTCTGCAGATGCCAGATTAGCGGGCTGGGGGAGGGGCCCTGACTTGAGCCCGCATCAGTTCCTGCTCTTCTCATTGCTATTTCTGTTCATTTTGTTACGGCCATGGGATCTGGAGCGCCTTTATTACAATGGAACATGAGTGCCCTCTCATCTTTCTAAGTCTTCAGTTCTCCCCTGCACTTCCTCACGGTCAGAAGATTACTCTCCGGGGTTAAGAGATAGTTGGTCTGTGGTGAGCTTTGCCTTTTCTTTATAGGTCACTATCCTTCCAGTTTCATTTTTGTCCCAGATTCAGAGATTTCTCTCCAGATTGAACGTCCCCAGGGAAGCTGGGTCAGATAGCTTTTTAACTCCTCCAGGGGCTCACTTTGGTAGTTGGAAAACATTTTTCAACAGCCCCAGATACCATGATATAATAATTATGTCACATATTTCTCTAACACTTTAATCCCGCTGTTACATGGACTTCATTTAGGCCTTTAATCGTGCCCTTGATCACCATATCCGAAGCATAAATAGCACCTTTTTCCCCCTGCCCACCATCTTACCTTCTCTCTAAGCTCGTGTTTTCTGTCAAATAATGGATAGACCTTTCACTCGATACTTTTTATTTTCTGGAGTAATACTCTGCAAGCTGAAATCATAGGTTTCTGGGAAAAATAATTTCTCTGCCCTTCAGCCCCCACATGAGCCTCACTGTTGCTTCTCTGCTGTTTCAGCTCCCTTAAGCTAGACGTCCACAAACCACACATTACATGGTTAACTGAGTCTTAAAGTCTCAAGTAGTGTCCTGTTTGGTTTTGGACTGCACTGATCGCTGGGATCCTGTTTTGGCACACAGGTCTTTAATCATGTGGCGTTTAATAGTGGTATTTGTCCTGTGACATTTGGAAAATGGATTATGATGAGAAGCCCAGGGCACCTGTTTAGAAGGGAAAACAATTGCATTGTAAAGCAACCATAGTCAGGCAGCTCATGCGTGGTTACATGTAGTCCAGAAAAGGTCAAGGACAGGAACTGAGCCTGGCTGGTTCTTGCTGTGTGTCCTTCACAAGCAACTCACGTGTGTGCTGTAGACTCTCACTAAATGCTTGCTGAATGAGTGTGACAGAGTGGATAAACCCTGAACGAAAGGTTAACCCCTGGTAAGGAAGATAGTCCTTCTGAAGTAGGGTTTTTTCATTTGTTCGCAAGACGAGCAAGTGCTAGAGAGCCGCTGTGGAACACTGTGCCCAGAGGGAGCCGTGCTCTGCAGTGTACCTAAACGTGTGGAAAGAGGGTAGATCTCACAGGAAGTGTTTTTACCTCAATAAGTTTTTAAAAATCTTTATTTTTAGAGTGTGTGTGTGCGCACGCGCACGTAATTTGCTGAATTGGGTCAAGAGGAAAGTAAAATGTCCAAAGCAAGGGGAAAAAGAGAGTCCTGGGAAATGCCTATTTTTTCTCAAAATGTGAAATATTGTTCATATTTATGATGAATCAAACTAAGTTTAAAAAGGAACCCTGGATTGGTTAGAAATAAATTCCTCACCCATTATTGCGTAGTCAG
This sequence comes from Ursus americanus, assembly GCF_024610735.1. Taxonomy (NCBI): domain Eukaryota; kingdom Metazoa; phylum Chordata; class Mammalia; order Carnivora; family Ursidae; genus Ursus; species Ursus americanus. The sequence continues at coordinate 30,177,271 of NC_142143.1, forward strand.
TGTGAAATGGATGAGTAATCTGAAGTGGCATTCTCCTTCATAAAGGACCTTACTCATCATGTCTGCAAAGCTCTCTCAAGACTCAGCTCAGATACCACCTCCAAAAAGCTGACTTCCCAAATTTATGGCCCTCTAATTATATTTCATGTTACATTTCATATATCATGTAATACACATTGATAGGACTTCACAGTTACTTTTATAGATGTTTTGTGTCCTCTTCTAAACCATAAGCTCTTACAGAGCAGGGTTTGTTTCTGAATTTCATTTTGGAATCCCACCAAACTATATAGCTTATACTTTGTGCATGCAAATGATGAATAAATATTTGTTAGAAATGAAGATGAGAATCTCAGAATTGCATTAATGTGAAAATAAAATTTATGAAAATAAAAAAGACATGGGAAGGATAGGAGAAAGACAAAAGATGTAGCTCCTCGTCATGAATCTACAGACCCCAAAGTCAAAACGTACCGCTATCATTTACTGAGTACCCTTTGTGTAAAGCCTTTTGCTTGTCCCTCTACCCACAGAGGTTTAAAACGTGCTGAGAAACTTGAAGTATGGGTGCGATAAAGGAAAAGGCTTGGGAGAGCAGAATATGACATAAGAGAGGAAATTTGCCAAGAAACAAAACAGTAATAAAAAGTACTGAGATGGAAATGTAATGTGCAGTTGTTATTATATATTTTAAAAAGTAAATATAATTTGGATTATAGCCATTATTTTGGTTTACAAGGAAGGGGAAATTACAGGGAATGACTCAGATTTATGGCAGGGATTTCTCCCTGAAGTGTAAGTTTCACCAGCTAAAATAAATTAAGACAAATATTGGAATACTAGAATAGAAAATGGAATAGTTAGTTCTTCAATGAAATAACCCGTAATTAGAAAATGAAGAGAAGAAGGGTTTGATATTTCAAAAACAAGGAAAGAAGATGGAGGGATTATAAGGTAATGAGCTAGAAACAAAAGAAATTGGCTCTGACGATATACTAGAGTGGTGTTTGACACCAAACACGAAACTCTATACAAAAAGTTAGAAACTGATTGAATCAACGAGCTGATGCCAAGTATTCATAGGTGGCATCCCCCAAGAATTTTTCATTTATTAGCTTGTGTGTAGCAGTTTGAGAAAGAAAGAAAATAGAGTATTTATAGGGAAATTTTGTTCTTCATTCTTCCCACAAATACGATTCCAGCACTCCAGCAGGTACACTGTTAGATGCAGAGCTCAATATAACCTAGTTGTGTCCTCAAATTGCTTATAGCCTACAAAAGGAAATAAGGCATATGCGTAATAACCTATTTTTAAAAGGAAACTAGAAGTTTATGAAGTTAAAAAAGCAATGAAAGGAGCTTACAAGGCAAATGCAATAAGAGATCAAAGGCAAGACCACTGCTTATAGTTGTACAGGGTGTGTCCTCGACTTAGGTGTGGTATGGACCTCCTGGGTCTATACCATGTACACCCGTATCCAGTTGCCTTATCTGAAGGGAGAGAAATCACTAGCAACAGGAGAAAGGCTTCATCACAATGTAGGTGATGGAGGTGGCATATATACTGAGTCAGATTTTGGATGATTGGTAAAATTTTAATAGCAATAATGAAGGAGTAATCTGGATACTGCAGAGGGCATAAACTGAGTCAGGGAGGCCAAAATGCAGAGAGTGTGTTCAAGAGTCCATTTGTACAGTTGCACTCCCAGTGGAAGATCACACATGAGGGGTTAAAAGGCTGAGAAACAAGGGTGTGGCATCGGTTTGAAAAATTCCAAGTACAGGACATACACTGTTTTGAGTAACGTGAGGAGATGTTGGAGGGCTTAGAGAAGACGTGAGTGATATAATCAAAGCCAAGGTTTAGGAAAGTAATGAGATGTTGGTGTGGCCAGACCGGATGGATAGGAGGAGTGAACTGGAGTCAGGGAGTTCCACGTAGGAGGCCAATCTTCCAAACAGATGAGAGAGAACGATGACCTGTACTAGGGTCAGGGCCATGGAAATAGGAAAGCATGAACCACTTTGGAGATATGCAGCAAAAGAATCCACACCTTCTGGTTACATGTGGAATGTGAGGCTTGACATCACAGGTAGTACTCAAGGATGATTTGGAGTCTATGGGACTAACCAGGTGGCAGTGCCATTAAAAGAAAATGAGGGAAGGAGCTGTTAAGGAAATACTGACCAGTGGCCAAATATGTTAGACTGGAAATTCAAAGAACAGGCAGGGCTGGAAATAATAGATTTGGGATTTGGGAGTCAGCTACAAAGAATTTTAATTGAGACCTTGAGAGAAGAACCGCATCGTCACAGAGAAGGCCCAGTTTGGTTGACCGTAAATAGCATGAGTTTGTAGACACTAGGACAGCAGTGACTACTGATACACCCCAGCATGGTAAGTGTTGAAAATAATTCTTATTACAATTAGGCTGGTGGAGAGATTCACAAAAGAAACACAACCTGGACATTTCCTGTAGATCTGAGCTAAGACAGGGGAAAATAGATTCTAGAGATGGAATATGGATGACCTTGAGTCAAGTTTGGTCATTTAGCACACACACAGGACTTGGTAAGATCAGTGACTCTTTACCAGATGCTTTCTAAGAATTTCCAGAGCTTCGGAGGATTTGCTTTTGATCTCTGTCTGTAGACACATTATAATAGAGAGGATAAGAAGGGATTAGACTTGGGTTCAGGCCTTGGCTCTGCAACTAGTTAAGCTGTATGTTCCTGGATGAGTCCATTGTCTTTGAACCCCTGGTTTTTCAAAGATAATAAGGGGATAACTGACTCACCCTGCTCATTTCATGAGGTTGTTGCTAGGATCCAGGGTATCATTATAAAAATTGTAGTTTTTGTTCTATGGGAAAACAATTGTCAAACCTTCAAGTTTATTTTCTTTGCTAAGAGACCTGGGGACAAAACTAGAAATAGATTTCCAATCTTGCTTCTCTACTTAAGTTTAGAATTTTAAGCTATTCCTAGCTTTTAAAAAATATATCCTTTTCCTTTATTTTTTTTTGTGATTCCTTTTTGCTTTTTTAATCAAGATTTATTTTAAAATATCTGCTATATATTTTTAATTTCTGAAAAAACTATATATAAATGTTTCTTAATTTTTCTTTCAGGATTTAATTCTCCTTTCCCAGGTGCGGGTTCTCTAGTTTCTAGAGTTCTCTGTCTGGTAAATTGTCATGTAATAATGGTTTTGAGTATATTCACTGAGAGAGACTGGAAAAAATACTGCACTTCTTATGCCTTATACTATGGAATTTTACACAATTTATATATAACCTCTGCATTGATCTCAAATATTTAAAAACAGATTCTGGGATTGATAAGGACAAAGAGAAAGAGTATTGAGTAGGGAAGAAAAAGCAACATACACATTTATTTAGGGGTTGTGACTGAAAAAAAAGTTAAGGAAGTACAGATATTTGACTTGAAAGTTGTAAACCCTAAAGCCGAGTCCAAAACTCAGTGGATTAACACCAGCTCTGAAGAAATGAAACAATGTCTGGCTTTCCTGTTTCAACAAGTACAATAAGCTATGTTAGGCCAAATGATCCTCCCCAGAGGCTTTGTCAGGGTAAGGTGCCAGGAATTCTGTCTTTCTTTTCTTGCTGACAGTGGAAGCCATCTTGCTGCTGCTATTCGTCTGGTGGGAGAAGTGATGGCTCGAACCTGGCTAGGGGTCAAGACAGGGCATTGCGCAGTGGCCAGAAGGCTGCTATTTGTTGGTGGTGATCAGCTTCTCCACTGGTTATCTCCTTCATGCTACCCTGTTTCTCTCTAGACACTGCCTTTGTCTTTCAAAGCCTCTCCCCTTACCACTTACCTACCACCTTTTCATAGCCTGGTTAGAGAAATTCAAGACTACAAGATAACCCTCTTACCACAAACGGAAACAATCTGTGGTATGCAAACGGGTGTGAAAGCCACAGGGATACCTTCATCCATTCTTGTGTTCAAGGAATATTTACTGAGTATCTCCTTTGTGCCAGGCACTGTTCTAGGTGTTGGAGTACACAGGTAAAAAAGAGAGACAAACGGAGCACCTGGGTAGCTCAGTTAAGTGTCTGTCTTCCGCTTAGGTCATGATCCTGGGGTCGAGCCCTGAGTAGGGCTCCCTGCTCTGCCTGGAGTCTGCATCTCCCTCTCCCTTTGCCCCTCCCCCTGCTGTCTTTCTCTAAATAAATAAAGTCTTAAAAAAAAAAAAAAAAAGGTGGACAAATCTCTGTATCCTCATGGAGCGTACATTCTAATGGGAGGAGAGACTCAAACAGTAAGATCATTTCAGATAATGTTAAATGTTACCAGGAAGATCAGAGAGAGTGACTAGTCACTGCATCTAGGAAAAGATTTGTGAAGTTCTTTTAGGCTGTGTAAGTGAAGCATTTATTTTAAGTCTATTACTCAATCTGTAGTCCTATGAATTCAGCTATTGAGAATGAAAAGGCGGCAGAAAGCAGATACACCATAACCTCTCTTTTCTTTCCTCTCTAGGCGGGTGACAGTTCATGTTTGCTTCATAAATGAAGCAGCTTTAAACAAATTCATATTCTGTCTGGAGTGACAGACTGCATTTTTATCTGTTCTTGCTGCCCATGACTCTATATGGATGATTCACAAATTGGAACAAAGTGTTTTACTGTGAAACTGGCACTGAATTAATCATCTATAAAGAAGAACTTGCATGGAGCAGGACTCTATTTTAAGGACCTCGGGGACTTGTGGTCTCATTTAGAACTTGCAACTGATGTTGGGAGAGAAAGCACGTGTCCCAGACTGCATGCACCATTCTGCATGCCTCCGGAAGTGTCTAATTGCCGAAAAGCCACACAGCTTTATTTTCAGTTACAACCTGCAGTTCATAGTTATCTTCGTCTCTGCAAGTAGATTTCATCCTGAATAGTGGGGGGTAATAATTTTTCTCAGAGGGATCTAGAAAAAGTTTTAAAAACAAAAACTCAATAGCATCAGCAACTCTACGTATAGAAAGCAGTGAGAACAAAATAATTGGAGTAAGCAACATGTCAGCCTTGTAGATGCTAATTAATGGTCTGGGTCTGATCTCCGTCTCTTCTCGACATAAACCTATATCCCACTAGACAAACGGACATGGTTAGCTGGATCTAACCATGCCTGGGAGCCAGTATTGAATTCGAACAGTGATGTCAACAACAAAATGAAAAACCACCTACCGAATGGGAGAAAATGATTACAAATTATATATCTGATAAGGGGCTAATATCTAAAATCTACGAAGAACTCATACAACTCAATAGAAAAAAATCTAATTTAAAAATGGGCAGAAGATCTGAATAGACATTTTCCAAAGACGACCTACAGCTGGCCAACAGACACATGAAAAGGTGCTCAACATCACTCACCAGAGCAATGCAGATCAGAACCACGATGAGCTATCCCCTCATTAGCTGTTAGAATGGCCATTACCAACAAGATGAAAGTTAGTAAGTGTTGGTGAGGATGTGGAGAAAAGGGAACCCTTGTGCACTGTTGGTGGGAATGTACATTGGTGCAGGCACTATGGAAAATTTTGAGTTTCCTCAAAAAATTAAAATAGAACTGCCATATTATCCAGGAATTCTACTTCTGGGTATTTATCCAAGGAAAATGAAAACACTAATTCTAAAAGATGTATAAACCCCTATGTTCTTTGCATTATTTACAGTAGCCAAGATATGGAAACAATGTGTCCCTCAATGGGTCAGTGGATGAAGGGGTGTGTGTGTATATACACGTGTGCGCGCGCGTGCGCACACACACACACACACACACAATGGATTATCATTCAGCTCTAAAAATGAAATCTTGCCATTTGTGAAATGGATGGACCTTGAAGGCATTATGCTAAGTGAAATAAGTCAGAACAACAAATGCCGTGTGATCTTTCTTAGAAGTGGAGTCTAAAAAAAATAAAAGTAAAAAAATTAAAAATACCAAGCTCATAGATACAAAGATCGGTGGTTGCAAGGGATAGGGTAGGGGAACAAATGGATGAACTAGGTTTTTTGTTTTTTAGTTTAAGTTGAATAGAAGTGTAAAAATAAACCCCCCTAAAAAAAATTGATGCCTTTGCAGAGAGGAAACTTTCCAAAATACTTATGTCCCAAAGCTATGAACACTGAACAGCACAGTCACTGAGGAGCACATTCGACACCCTTTTCCCCTGCCACCATAAGAGTGTAAAAACTGTGCTTGCAAAATATATAATGAAATGTTTATATTCTGAAACCACTACAGAGTTATGGAAAGGGACTTAAGAGAAATTGCTGAATATATGAAGGTCCCATTTTCAATTTACATCATGAGAGAAAGTAAAAATAAATTCTATTGAGTATCTAAGATTAGAAAACCACACCCTCATGGTAATATGGGTATTGAAAACTAGGTTACTTGGCTTTTATAAGGCGGCAAGGAATCAGTAAATTTTAGTTATTTCTCGTATAATCAGCATTATCAGTTTAAAGGATCCATTTATTTAAAATCCAGCACTGTATATTAATGTTTATGAACTAAAAATAGCGAGCTTTATGTAGTTATGCATGTCAGTTTGCTATTTAAAATGTGTAACAGCGTTTGTTCTATTAAGAGTGCATTTGGTAAGAATTCCCAAGATGCTTTTAAACTAAAACTTAAGACATTATGTGAATTTCCATTACCAGTTTTTTATAGGCAAAGAAACATCTGACTAAAATGATATCTTGTGGTTTATTTTGATGAAGGTTCTTTTACTATATCATGAACATACACATAAAGGCATCCAAAGCTTTCTATTATAACTTAATTCTTGTCCTAACATTGTCATGTTCTACCCTCAGATGACCATTTTCAGTGTAGTGATTTAAAAGGCACAAAAAATTGCGAGCTTTCCTTTGATTTCAAAAGTCCAAGAATTTCTAGCATAGTTGGATTTTAGATTATGTTCAAAGCAGATCCAAATACAACTCCAGTGAAGTGGCCTTTGCTCTTTTTTTGTACCAAAGAGCCCAGATGATTTCTACGATCCCTTCCTTCTCTAAAGTGCTGGGGTTCCTTAAAAGGTAGTCATTTCTCTAAAATACAACCCGGGTGCTTTGGGAAGCTTCATTGACTTATTCAGGCCCTTAAATATCCCCCAATACAATCAATTAGTAATAAAACCAGAGATCAGTTTAATTGCTGAAAGGACCTGTCTCAGTGTGTGACACTGTTTTGAGGAAAATAGATAGAAATTAGTATGAGTTATGTGTGTGGGTCAGGTGTAGATTGAGAAGATTAATATTCTCAATAGTTTGATTCATTTCATCAATGGTTTTGATTTTCTTAGCATGAGAAAAATGCTGTTTAATGAGCTTGAGAGTACAATAAATGCACTTTTGTTCTCAAAGCTAGGAGCTGGGTTTTAACACTCAAGGACATGGTTCTAATCAATAGAGTTAAAGAAACAAATTCAGCAAGTTATGAACTATGGCATGCTAGGTGAGGGGCAATATACTCTGCCTAATGTATTGGTTCATTGAGAGTTATGTGAATTACCAATTTTTAAAACACTAAAGTTCGATAAAATGCATGAACAGTAGAAAAAGGCTGAACATTATTTTGGATGCTAGCTGCTTGGGAATTGTCATATCTGCTTTGAGATAAATATATATAGATATATAGATATATATCTTTGCTTTATCTTATTCCATATGTGTGCTGAATATCCTTCAGAAATCATGAAAACTCACAACTGATACTATAAACCATGAAATCACCTTTTAAATTGGTGCCATGTATCTGATAGCTATCTTGTGTAACAGTTCAAAATTGCCTTTTAAAATGATCTCAGAAGTCTGCAGATTCTAAATTATACGAAAAGCTTTGCACCTCTTTGGTAGAAGACAAGCCTGTAAAGAAACTGGCTCTGTGATAAATGGTGCCTGCTCAGTGATATCGAAGTGTTGCTGGAGTTTGTATTATAATCTTACATGCTTACCACACTGCCACTTTTTAATGAGTCAGAGACAAATTGATTTTTTTCAATATGATAATAGAATAAGTACCCTGTTCTCTTTAAAAAGGATTAAGTATGTGAAGAATGAAAATGTATGAGAAAGTATGTGTTTATAATGCAGTGTTTGCTTTTAGTAAGGATTAAACACATTTAATTGAGTATTAAAGTACTTTGGGGAAACTCTGGCATATTTTGGTATTCTCATTCAACTGAGGTTTGAAGTTAACAGAAAACTCCATTCAGAATTCATGGATATCTCTTCATGTTTTTGTGCAGCTAGGTTTTGGTTTCAAAATGTAATTCCAATATGAGTCATTTAGCCTTTCCCACCTAGTCTTTAAGAAATATTTTTCAAAAAGACAGTTTGGCATAGCGAGGTGGATGTGGGGGGAAATTGTTGGAAGCCTCTACCCTTCTGTTAAGTGATATTGGTAAGTCACCTCTTCTCTTTGGATCTCAATTTTTTATTTATCTATATGGTGAAGCTGGAGGTCACACCTCCTTAGGCGTGAAACCTTTAGATACATGACTGACAAAGATAATACAATAGATCTGAAATTATTCCATATAAAATATTCAACTCTGATCTCTGTGCATAAGCAACTTGAACATAAAAAGTCATTGCTGTTCTTGTTTGTAATGTAAATAGGATCCATTAGTAAGAGTAAAATTCAATCTCATGTAGGATGAATTGGATAACCATTTACGCAAGAGATGGCTTTTTCCTTTGCTTAAGTAGACATTTTTGGATCACCTCTGAAGAATGAAAACCACAAGTACCTTTCAGAAAGATACTATATGTGCAACATTGGAAATGCACCAAATTAAGCATTTAAATGCTCTCGTTTTATTAAAAGTTTAGAGTGCAAAATGTAAGATGCTCAAAGTTTTTTAGTACCAAAAGATAATTTATAATCCATTTGGAAAGGGTCATCCATAATTACATTTTAAAATTAGAAAGTGGGATAAGAATTTTAATTCAAAGCCAGCTTGTCTTTGAAACAGTATTATTTTGTGAAATTGGCATTAAAATGTAAACATTCAGATTGAAATTCTAGTAATTTATGGTGTTTGATCACACAATTTATAGTGTTGCTTCTTTCCAGCAACCAGTCTGGAAATGCCTTTGTTACAGATAAAATTATGGTACTTTCATTTCCTAACAAGATATTTTAGAAAGAAATAGTTTATATTAAAGTGGATATTCATAATCCTAAAATGTTTCCTAAGCACTGTAAATTTATAACTGCCATCTCCAACTACATCCTTATGATGTTATTTTTAAAAATAAAATTAAGATAATTGTTTAAAAACCATAGTATTTTCAATTACTTGATTTCTCAGCTATAAGACTCAAAAATTTTCAATAAGAATATCCTATTCTATATTCTAAGGTTTAATGTGTGATTATAGTGTCCACTTGTCACTATTTTTTAAATCGATGGACTTGAAAAGTATTCCCACATTTAGGTGGCTGCATAGATACATTGCTAGTTCAGTCATAGATTGGAGTTCGCCTCTTGTAATGTAAATGTATGTCAACACTATTCTAGTTTATTATGACTGACGTGTAATTAAATAAAAAGTTGTAAAGTGTGATGTGTATGTGTATATACTATATGTGTACTTTTTAAACTAGGTATATGTCCTGACCCCTTTTTATACAGGTTTGAATTTGAAATTACATTATATATACATATACTTTATTGTTCTAAATAAAGAATTTTATGCACTCTCATAAGTTTGCCCTGTCATTTGATATGTCAAGGTTATCACACGTATTTAAAACATGGTTGAGGGGGGCCTTAGCTGGCACAGTTGGCTGGACATCTGACTCTTGGTTTTGGCTCAGGTCGTGAAATTGAGCCCTCGCTCAGCAAGGAGTCTGAGATTTTTCTCCCCCACCCCTCCCCCTCCTGCTCGTGCTCTCTAAAATAAATCTTAAAAAAACAACAAAAAAACATGGTTGAGCATTTACTAAGCTAAAATCAAATTTTTCTACAGAAACTCATTAATCTAGATTTTGTTGTTATATGGACATGAGATAAATCATTTTAATTCAATAAATATTTACAGGTTACTAAAACCATCTTCGATTACCTGACCTGTAAAGTTAACACTGTTTGATCTCAAGAGGTTTCTAATGGGAAAAGAGATGAAAACCACTGTACTATGCGTAAAACCACACTGAAGTACTACCTAAGTGCAAAGCGTACAGCGTGTCCTTAAAGCACGCAAGAAGGAGAAATGGATGCAGACTAGGTGGGATTATGGGGGAGCTGGAGGCTAAGACTTACAAGGTGAGACAAATTTTGATGGGAGAACTATACCCAGTTGGAGCAACACTTTCCAAAGCAAGAAGCAATAAAATTCCTTAGCTTATTCTATCGGAACAAACCAGTGCCCCCTGAGCATATAATACAAAAAGAGAGAGAGAGAGATGAGAGCACAC